>NW_013672170.1:30164-38272 GCF_000517525.1 Limulus polyphemus
ACCAAAATTAACCTGTAGTAGTAGTAGGATACCAAGATAAACATGTAGCAGTAGGATACCAAGATAAACATGTAGCAGTAGGATACCAAGATAAACATGTAGCAGTAGGATACCAAGATAAACATGTAGCAGTAGGATACCAAGATAAACATGTAGTAGTAATAGACCAAGATAAACATGTAGCAGTAGGATACCAAGATAAACATGTAGTAGTAATAGACCAAGATTAACATTTAGCAGTAAGATACCAAGATTAACATGTAGCAGTAGGATCCCAAGATAAACATGTAGTAATAGGAGACCAAAATTAACCTGTAGTAATAGTAGGAGACCAAGATTAACATGTAGCAGTAGGAGACCAAGATTAACATGTAGCAGTAGGAGACCAAGATTAATATATTTTTGTAATGTAAGCAATGAATACTCTTTGTAGATGTGGGAGATGTTGGAAAACAATGAGTATCTTAATGCAGTTCTGGTGTTTCTGTTAGCAAGACACACGCACACCTCCTTGGTTCTGATGCCTAGCAACAAAGTTTCTGCTGCGACTGTCGTAAAACTGTTTCCTGTCATTAGTCGGCAGTGGGCTGTGATTAAACCTTTTCAAACATCCATACTTCAGGTAAGTATTTAACCTCTCAAAACAATATGGGGTGGGGGGCAAAATAATTCTAGAAATTATCTTGGATGTTATTTTTGTTCCATAATTATGGGGTTGTGTACAGATATAAATGAACTAAAATTACTTGTGTACATTCTTTAATAAACACAATACATTCTAATGACACAAGGTCAAATAAAAAGCAATTAATGAAAATAGGAATATCTTTTACTGCAGTGTTTTACAGAAAATTTTGTTCATGTGGTTTAGTTTGGAATATATATATATATATATATATATATATTTCTTAATATTCTGTCTGCCCTCACACAGTAATCACATATTGATTTATTATATTCAAACAGGATATCTATTAAAAGCATGGCCAGGTGGTTAGGGTGCTCGACTCGCAATCTGCGGGTCGCGGGTTCGCATCCCCGTCACACCAAACATGCTCATCCTTTCAGCCGTGGGGGCACTATAATGTGACAGTCAATCCCACTATTCGTTGGTAAAAGAGTAGCCCAAGAGTTGGCGGTGGGTGGTGATGACTAGCTGCCTTCCCTCTAGTCTTACGCTAGTAAATTAGGGATGGCTAGTGCAAATAGCCCTCGTGTAGATTTGCGCGAAATTCAAAACAAACAATCTCTTTCTTTATCAAAAAAAAAAAATTTACTGATTAACTTGTACGCTCGATGAATTAATATTTTTATTAGGTGTGGTTTTACATTAACAGCCAACGAATTAAACAAACCAACTGATAAAGCTCTTCTTAAATGACTATGGTAACAAACATTCAAAATTAAAATATAATCCTGTAAACGTCATTCTAACATTGTCATGAAGAAGTAAATCTAAAATCTTTTGCATTTCTAGGTCTGTCAAAAGGCACTGATATCACAAGATATTTCTGAAGAGGTGAGAGTTTTTTTTTTCTAAACTTTTAACCCCTTCCCACCCTACATGTAGTTGTTCATTCGTATATTTAAATATAGAGGAATGTATTAGTAGCATTGTGAAATATGGTTATGATCTTTTTTATAAATAGTGTTTTTTTAACCTTCAGGCTTTTATTATTTTTTTGAGAAAAGTGTCAAAATTAAATCTTAAAAGTTTTAAATATGAATATAATCAGTTTCTGTTAGTCGAAAAATAATTTATATATTATTAAGACTAAACAATATAAGCAGATGTTTATGTTTGTATTGAAGTAAAATTATGCTACTGAAACTAGTGTTAAATGAACTAGAAATTTAAGGATTTTAGTGTAATATTTGAGACCGTTTTTTTGAATATTTACACCTGTTTAGGATGTTTCTAAGGCTCTAGCCTGTATTGTGTTGTTAAGTGACTCGACTCCTGAAGCTGTGTTTCGTGAGTACATGGAAGCAAGGAAGGTAAGAAGAGTTTAATGACAAATACAAGTTAACTGTTTCATTTGAACCACAATATTATGGAAAGAGTTCTATATGTTTTATGTTAAAAGTTGAAAAAACATGTGTAAGGTCAAAGACAGAAAATTAAAAATATTTTTGACTTTTGAGATAATAATATGATTACTCAATTTAGATCAAACATTGAAATTATAATGATAAAATAATTTCTAGATGTGTCATTGCAGTATCTTAAAAAAATCTTCTAAAAATGGAGGGATTGCTTAAACTTTGTGACATGACACAAGCCATCACGTTCTACAAGGATAATATCTGGTCACTTCTTGACTGTGTGACATGACATAGCCATCACGTTCTACAGGGATAATATCTGGTCACTTCTTGACCTTGTGACATGATATAGCCATCACATTCTACAAGGATAATATCTGGTCACTTCTTGACCTTGTGACATGATATAGCCATCACATCCTACCAGGAAAGGATTATGATGCATTACTTAAACTATCATTTTCACAATTATCTGGAAGCAACATGACATAGCCAACATATTCTAAAACGGAGCTCATTGAGTGTAAAGACGAGATTGGTGCATTAGTAGCTTTAATTATAGTAGCTTTTTCATTTAGTTTGAGTTTGAAGTATGAATCTAAGACAGCTGATCAATTTCAGTGTTGTTGTATGGTACAAATTATATGTAACTGTAGTGAGGGTTATGTTGTTGACTGCAATCTTTGCTTTGACCACGAGACCTTTATGTAAAGTTCCTAAATATCAAGTGATATTAAATAATCACATTCTTAAGACTATGGTAGAGGGTGTGGTGGATAGGGCACTAAACTTGCAACCTGCAGATTACAAAATCAAATCCTATCACTGAATATGCTTGATGTATCGGCTACGAGAGCATTATAATGTAATGATCAATCCCACTATTTTTTGGTAAAGAGTAGTCTAAGAGCTGGTGGTAGGTGGTATTGTCTGGTTACATTTCCTCTTGTATACTACTTCAAAATTAGGTAATTAAACAAACAAATATACTATGACGATTTCTCTTTGGGCACATTGTGCTACTATATTAAGAGTAAAAACAATGGTCTATGGCACAATGAGAGAAAATCTTTATGTGATGATAACTGTGTTACTAAAACTAGTCAGCTGAAATTTCTAATAAATAATTTATATTTCATTATGTCATTTTTATTTTTTACTCTTAAAACAAACTATGGTACAGCTTATTGGTAATACAGGTTAATTTGTTGTTCTCGTAACTATCTGTAAAGTTAATACTGTTGAAAGTAGGCATCTGAGCAGAATTGATTGAAATAACTTAAAATTCTTTTTTTTCTTATTGAGTGTCTTATGTTTTAAGGTCGTAATATAAAATATATTTTATTTTGTAACTTGGTTCTTTATCTGTGTTTTAGATTCTAATGGATGTTGTTGTAGAACAAGATTCGATAAATCTCGTACATGTCCCAAATTAGGTGCACCCACAAACAAGATATAGATGGTTTTACATTGTAACTTGGTTCTTTATCGGTGTTTTAGATTCTAATGGATAACGTTGTAGAACAAGATTCGATAAATCTCGTACATGTCCCAAATTAGGTGCACCCACAAACAAGATATAGATGGTTTTACATTGTAACTTGGTTCTTTATCGGTGTTTTAGATTCTAATGGATGATGATGTAGAACAAGTTTCGATAAATCTCGTACATGTCCCAAATTAGGTGCACCCACAAACAAGATATAGATGGTTTTACATTTTAAAACTTTGTATTTCTGTATTTGAACAATGTACTTCAAGTTTCACTGTGATTTGAAAACAGGCACTTTTAGTTTGAAAAATGTATAAAGCATGTGTTATAGATTTGAAATTGTTCTTTATATCTGTCAGGTTGCAGTTCAACAGATGTTTAAACCAGAAAGACAAGGTAATATTTAAATTGATACTTCAAAAATACTGTTTAATTTTGTGACTTAATTTTAACCAGGAATTTTGTTTAACACTGATATGTCTATCGTGTTTATTTTATTTTTTGGGGGGGAATTTTATATATAATTTGATTTGTAGATTGGACTGATAGAAAAAGTATTGGAAACATTTGTATGAAACAAGCTATTTTTTATAAATGTAGAACACCTATCATTGTAGATGTTATGTGTAACACCTATCGTTGCCATTGTTTAGTGTCATACCTATCGTTTTCATTGTTTAGTGTAACACCTACCATTACCATTGTTTAGTGTAACACCTACCATTACCATTGTTTAGTGTAACACCTACCATTACCATTGTTTAGTGTAACACCTACCATTACCATTGTTTAGTGTAACACCTACCATTACCATTGTTTAGTGTAACACCTATCGTTTTCATTGTTTAGTGTAACACCTATCGTTTTCATTGTTTAGTGTAACACCTATCGTTTTCATTGTTTAGTGTAACACCTATCGTTTTCATTGTTTAGTGTAACACCTATCATTTTCATTGTTTATGGTAACACCTATCATTTTCATTGTTTATGGTAACACCTATCGTTGCCTTTGTTTAGTGTAACACCTACCATTGCCATTGTTTAGGGTAACACCTATCGTTGCCATTGTTTAGGGTAACACCTATCGTTGCCTTTGTTTAGTGTAACACCTATCGTTGCCTTTGTTTAGTGTAACACCTATCGTTGCCTTTGTTTAGTGTAACACCTACCGTTGCCTTTGTTTAGTGTAACACCTACCATTACCATTGTTTAGTGTAACACCTATCATTTTCATTGTTTATGGTAACACCTATCGTTGCCATTGTTTATGGTAACACCTACCGTTGCCATTGTTTATGGTAACACCTACCGTTGCCTTTGTTTAGTGTAACACCTACCATTGCCATTGTTTAGGGTAACACCTATTGTTTTAATTGTTTAGGGTAACACCCATCGTTGCCATTGTTTAGTGTAACACCCATCGTTGCCATTGTTTAATGTAACACCCATCGTTGCCATTGTTTATGGTAACACCCATCATTGCCATCATGATATATATATTTAACTGTAGATAATATAAAGTAAGTTTAGAAAGTCCTGTGTTTAGCATTTGAAGTTATGAAAGGCCTCTTATAAATGTAGCTTATGGAAAATTTAGCTCTGGAGTTTTCAAAGTAACAGGTACGTTGCAGTTTTAAATTTTTTAATGATATTTTCACCTAGTAGTTATATGTTTTTCTTATACATAGATATGTTTACAAAACTCGCTAGTTTTCCAGTGAAAAATAAACTAACCCTATCTGGACTGATGAGCACTTTTCAGGTGTCGAATGTATATTAAGTTTCAAAGTTTAAGTAAAGTAAAATTCTAACTCTTATTTCAATGGTTTTGATATTCTGTCATCGTTTAACACTTAATTTGTAAAGAAAAGAAAGAAAGCAAAATGTTTAAACTTTCACTTGTGTGCAGTTTACGACAAAACATGGGTTTATATTTTTAAATAAGTACCATTTCTTGAGATTATAATTGTTTGTTTTTCACTTTCACTTACTTTGTTACTACAGGCCTTTTTATGAAGCTCAGCTTTGAAAGTAGCTATAAGATATATTTAAATATGATTGGATGGAACAGGTTATTTTTGTCATTTATGAAGTGTTTGAACAATCGTTTATATTTCATGAAAAAGTGACTAGTTGGAGCTACTTTAGATGTCAACAAAGAAATCTCGGAAATTTCCAAAGACTTGTGTACAAACGTGTGAATGTTTTTATAGATTCTTTAGTATGAAAAGGTTTTTGTCTTAATTTCTTATCTGATATTTTCCTCTACGACGAGACATCGGGTAAGCTCGGTTAAGTGCGTTAGACAACGGCAAGATATTGCGATGACTAAAATCTGTATTTATTGAGCATTATTGTCATATTCAAACAATGCACACAAATAAAATAATTTATAGAAAACAGTGTTGATTAGATATAAATTGTCTTAACTGAAAACATTTGTTAGCAAAGATCACAATACCTTGTTTGTCAAAGGTAATGATAATGTCATTTTGAAAGGTCAGATCCTATGTCAGCAATATATCTATCTCAGTTTTTACCATGCTTTTCACAGAAGTGGTGACTACTGTAACCAACAAAATTAATTATCAAAAGAAATATGCTAACGAACATCAATCAAATTGAAACTGACTGGACAATATTAAAATGGAACTTTCTTATCAACAATAAAAAAAAAAGTTTAACTTCTAAGATAAAAGAAATTATTTCTAATGCTTTTTTCAAAGCAATGTCTCTCAACAAAGTTTCAGAAATTTCTCAACCTAAATATGATAGAAAAATAAATCAAATTATATGAATTTTTATAAATTGAAACTATGTACTGTTTTAACCTATTGATTGCGGCTGCTCTAAATATGTGCGGAATTTTTGCAAGCCATACACCATATACGACACAGATGCATTCAATCGTCAGAAGCAGACCATAACTTATATGGCAAATTAGCAGTCAGGAGGTTAATAGTAAGTTTAAATTAAATTCATGCAATTTTGTTCAGTATTCCTGACATCCTTCCGGTCTAGAAAGGGTTAACACAAAACTATAGGACATGTGTTAAACATGAATTATGGATTTCTTATTTGATAAATTTTAGATGTGATTCAATTCTTAAGAAAAAGAAAGCAGTCCAGTTTTATTCTGAAATAAGATTATTCTTTTTTTTATTTTGAACAAGGATTCAATAGCTTGCACATTTTTCTGGATGGTTTTTCCGTATTTTGAATTATCTGTCAGAAGAAACATGATAAATAAATAAAGGTCTTTAGCTATATCAATATTATTAAAATATAAAATTACTTACTGGATGCTTTATAAATTATAACTTATTTTGGATAAAATTTTATTGCTAAATATTGAAAGTTGTTTGTTTGTTTATTTTATTTTCAGGGACCACTACAAAAGTACTAGTGTGTGAGCTAGTGTTACTAGTCGTGAAGACTCTCCATGCTGTTCACAGGGTTTGCTACGCTAGTGAAGAAACAACAAAAACCTTTGAAGGTGGAACTGGTAACAGACTTCTTTGAACATTTATTTCAGGTTTTTAGATGACGAGTTGTTTTGACAGAACGAAAGTTATATGAAGTATTAATAATATAACAAAAAGAACCCCAACTATTAAGTGCTAATGCTCTACAACTACATAGAAATCTTCAGTTGCCATTGATACTTAGCACATGTGATGGGATAGAGTTTACAGTGGAGCTTTTATATTAATTGTTGCACATAGAATATTCTGATTTTTTTCTTTCAGTCAGATAGATGCTTTGAAACTTCTAAAAATGTGGCCTTGCAGTTAGCATGTCTGATTGTTGATCTGAGGTTTTTATAAGGTTCATGCCTCATTACTGTAAAAATCAAAATAAAATTATGTTCTACACCTTAAGGCCATGTATGCAGTATAAGAGTGACAGTCAGTTCCCATTATTTTTATTAGTGTAGCCAAAGAGTTAGTGGTGTTTAGTTAGTTTACTATATGCTTTCCTTCTAGTCCTATCAGTTCAAAATTAAGGTTGGCTTTACAAGAATAAATCGAAACAAACTCTTGCATCAAGTAACATATCTTTTTTGAGTAATTATAGTTAAACAAAAGAACAGTAACTCAATCTAGGTGTAGATTTTATTGCTGGCTTTATGTTTCTAAAATCCAATTCAAAAATCTACAAATAAATTTTATAACTAGCTGTTATTTTAGGGAACCATGATTGTTCTGTGTAGTATTTTGTTGACAAAGTAGTTAGGCATATATTTCTGAATTCAAATTTTCAAAAACATTTTGAAATTTATCTGTATTCTTTTATAGTAATCTCTGTTAAACATTTGTTGATAATGAAGAAATACATTTTTTGTCATTCTTTTTTTTTTTTTTTTAGGATCAACAGTAAATGATTTGCTGATAAAAACCTTAATTGAAGTAACGAAAAGGATTGTGTTGGTGAGTGGGATTCATTTCGATCTTTATTTGTAACTAATACTTGATGATTGTGTTGGTGAGTGGGATTCATTTTGATCTTTATTTGTTACTAATATTTGATGATTTGCTGATAAAAACCTTAATTGAAGTAACCAGAAAGG
>NW_013672170.1:39272-46369 GCF_000517525.1 Limulus polyphemus
GTAACTAATATTTGATGATTTGCTGATAAAAACCTTAATTGAAGTAACCAGAAAGGATTGTGTTGGTGAGTGGGATTCATTTTGATCTTTATTTGTAACTAATATTTGATGATTTGCTGATAAAAACCTTAATTGAAGTAACCAGAAAGGATTGTGTTGGTGAGTGGGATTCATTTACCTGTTAATTAATCATCTGTAATAATTCATTCAAGGTCCTGTTTCATTATTGAAACTTGATGGAACTCCAATATCCAAGTTTCTGCCAAGTACCATCACTGGTAAGAACTGTAAATACATTCTGAATCTCATCTTTTTGTATTTTATAAGATATGCATGAAATGAGTGTTTTGCTCACATTTAAAAACAATTTTGATTATTTTATTTAGCAGCATATTTTCTTGGATAAATATATCTATTAATGTTAACTTATTACAAAACTATACATGTGTGTATATTGTGCTCTCATAGAATGTATAGAATGTACTAGATTTCTTTCCCTACATCCAATCCAGGGGAATCCCTAAGTTTTCAAGTGATTATATGTAGATCACTTGATGATTTTATGTGACTATCACTTATCTTCACGAGGATAACATTTAGCAGAAGCTTTGAGATAAATCCTGGGGTTTCTGTGGCATTCACTGCTGTACTTCTGCATCTTTATATTGCTGTTTAGCCATAATGTAAAAAATAAAAGATCAACTATAGAGGCCTGGTCTGGCCAGGTGGTTAGGGTGCTCAACTCGCAATCTGAGGGTTGCAGATTTGAATCTTCGTCCCATCATACATGCTCACCTTTCAGCCGTGGGGGAGTGGTAGTAAGCCTAAGTATGCCATACAAGTGATTCTGCTACTAAAAGACAAAAAAGTTTGTCATTAAAACTATAAACCACTGCTTTTAGTGAGTTACATTCAAAATTTAATTAAACTACTTTTTTATCATGGTATACGAATAAACTTGGCACAACAATGGAGCGAATAATCGAAATTTTAATATTATATAAGTTTTATAAGGTAATATTTAAAAAATTCCTCACTTCCCCTAGTGTGAGGATTATGATAATTGCTCTCTGGTTATCTCCTCTTCTCTAATTTATTTACCACTCCTCCAAAAAGTACAAAATTTAACGTAAGTTACTCATTATAATGTTATTATCATTCAAGCAAATCACAATTTTTATATCCTACTATCTAATTCAGTTAGAGAGTCATAAAATAGAAAATCAGACTCTTATGCCATGCCCACCTCTTTCAGAAATTGTCAGTAGTTCTCTCTGACATTTAATACTATATTACTTATTACCAATATAAAGGCAAAGTTTTAATCTATCAAATGGCATATTATATTACATTGTTTTCTGTATAGAGAATTGTCTATTTTGCTTTACTCCCACGGGAAACACATCAACTAGCTTAGCTGAATTTTTAACAGCTCCTGTTGCATAGTTAGAAAACCAAACAAAGTGTGATAGTTACAAAACATTTTCTGCTTTTTACATTTTATTAGTCTATTTTCTTTGGTGCATTGTCTAATGTAAAAAAATATTATTAAGTGCAGTAGTACCATTAATATAAAAAAAAAAAAGTAGGGTTAAGTTTTATCGACAGTCAACAGCAAAAAAAGAATACTCTGGTAGATACTATATTTCTTCTTTTTCATGTGTATTATTTATTTATTATATTTACTATTATAAAAGTAACTAAAATATAGAAATTAGAAAATTTTTAGGTTAGATTATGTAAAATAAATAATAATCAGTTTTCACAGGGTACTCACGAGTAGCCTGTGCACTATGTAATTTGATAGGGTAACATGAGCTCCAAATTTGCTAAGTGATTTAAAATTTTTTATAGTGGGAATAGCTAGACACAGTTCAAAGGGCAACAGAATAATAAAATGTAAGTATAAACAGATTTAAACTGTTATGAGATTTAAGCTATTTAATATAAACAAATGTAGTTTCATGTTACAGTTTGAAGTCATTCTAGAAAGAAAAAAGGGTAATTTAGATTTATTTCATATTTTTTTACTGTGGTGACGAGGTCGGTTAAATTGACCAGCCTTATTTGGAGTTAAGGTAGAGAAAATAAGATAAGATACAAATTTTACTGAAAAAGTTTTATAATTATTTATGAGGTTTTAGAGATTACAAAATTGACATATGAGATTTTTCAGATGAATAAAAGTATTTTTAACCATGACATGAAAATCACTTTGCACTCAAGCTAGTAAATAAAGCTACTCGATAAATTTACGGACAAATCTTTATTAACCCTATTGGGACTGGGTCCTTAAACTTTAAGGACCTAACGTCTGCTATCATTTTATGTGATGAAATTGCATGAAATCTGACAAGAACATTCCTACAGTTTCAGAGAAATAAAAATATTTTGATTTTTTCTACTATTTCTAGTAAAAATTTTGTTATTTAATGTAATTAGTTACACTTGCACTCTCAATAATTCACATACAAGATGATTTTTATACGAAGTATAAAAAAAATAGTTTTTATCTCACAGTTTTCACATTTCATTCGCATAATCTCTAGAACCTCCTAAACGATTATCAAAAGTTTTTAATGAAAATGTTATTTCACATCTTTACCTTTTCACTTATATTTTTAATGTTTTATTTTCCTTTCCAATTCTTTGTCTTTTATTATTTTATGCCGAAACATCACCTGCTACCCATGGTTTATTATCATGTACTGTTTGCAAGAGACAAGATAGCCGCAGGCAAAATGCTTTACACATATCCTCTGTTTAGAAGTCTTGACGAGATAGGATATGAATCAGTAAACTTACAAAAATCATTAAACATTTCAAATATATATATTTTAAAACACAAATAATACATAATTAACTAAAAAATAAAAGTAAAATCTAAATGCAATTTAACTGTCTATCAAACTAATACGTATAAGGCGAAAAAAAATAGCAAAGCGCTAGGGACATTCGTATCCACAACAGACAAACGGAAATTTGCTTGTCACTTAAAAAATTATTTATTGCTTACGAGTACCCTGTGGTTACGAACTAGGTCAATTCGACCGAGCCTGTGTAGAAAGTGTTAAGTATATCTTGATTATGTTGGTTTTGGAATTGTTTCTGTGAAGTTTAAGTAATTTTGAATGTTTGGCTGCATGTGATATTTATGTTTCTCAGATTTCCGTCCAGCTTTCAAGAATGATTACTGTTCTGTTCATCCAGAAGTGTTGCAAGAAGTTTGTCAACAGTGGACTGACCAGTAAGATTGTTTTCATGAAGTTTACTAATAAACAAACTGGTTCATTATTATTGTGATCATGATTGGAGTCATAAAAATAAGTGGCTTTAATATAATCTTTGCTGATATTTAATTATTGTTTTCATTTAGTTTTGATCAATATTCAATTTGTAAAATTAAAAGACAGCAACTTTATGTTAAAAGTAATTTGTAATTCTTTCTTCTGGTCCTCTGTCATGTGACAAATCATGGTGTTGTTTAGGACAGTGTTTCTCAAACAGTGGGTCGTGATCCCCAAGAGAGTCACGAAATGTCTGGGCTGATTCAACATTTTATTTAAATAAAATTGTTGTGTTTTTCATCCTTGTAGAGATAATGGGGGGTCGTGATGTCCAAAGACCGGGCGTAAATCCGGCTGAGAAACAACTATATATACGAGAAACTTGCCAACCTGTATATGATAGAATACCTGACTAAAATGCTGTTCCAGTGTTTATCTATGCATACAGGGTCGAGTCAAAGTGAACATCACAAACTATTTTTTAAGTAACATTCAAATTTTAATTAGACTATTTTATTATCAATGTATGCCAATAAGCTTGGCATAAAATCAAAGTGTATCCTTCAAATTTTTGTATTATCTAAGTTTTAACTTTTTAATCTCAAAAGGAAATATTTAAATAAATTCTCGATCTTCACCTCTCTGTGTTACATAACATGT
The DNA here is from genome assembly GCF_000517525.1 of Limulus polyphemus. Classification (NCBI taxonomy): domain Eukaryota; kingdom Metazoa; phylum Arthropoda; class Merostomata; order Xiphosura; family Limulidae; genus Limulus; species Limulus polyphemus. Next base: position 43,220 of record NW_013672170.1, read on the forward strand.
TTGCACTCTGACTTGTATATATATATTTTCTCTTCCTTTATATGGGTTTCAGTTTCTAACCAATAAGGAACTCATACAGTGGATATTGAAAAGCCAGAGAATAAAATTTGAACCTTTTAACTTCTTGCTTTACTGAAATATCACTATATTTGTTCAACCCACAAGACACACCCCTTCCATCTGTCTGTCTTTCAAGACATGTCTATAATTTTCTTGACATTGCTATTGGATATATTTATAGCCAATAGGGAGAGGAAGTTTTTTTACGCAATATTTTGTAGACAACTAACATACCGTGAAAAATTTAGTCTTGTTGAATTACATTCTCCTCAAAGCTAAGATGAGTTTAATATTTCATGTTTTTTACCAAAGCTAACTGAAATCTAACATTAAAAACTTATTAAGTTAGATAACAAAATTTAAATGAAAAAATTAACAAGATATTTCTCATGATCTCTCACTCTCGTAATTTACATGGTTTAAAGTCAAGTGATGGCCAGGTGGTTAGGGCGCTCGACTCGTAATCTGAGGGTCGTGGGTTCGAATCCCTGTCGCACCAAACATGCCAACCTCCGCCTTTGCTTGGTCCCAAGTCCAGAATGAGAAAAGAGGAGGGTTGGGCGTGGGGCTAGCAACTCCACCCCGTAAAAACCGACCTGCTACAAGTAACTGCAACAACAACTTCCGTTGGCGAGTTGTTGTCGCAGCCCTATGCTCCACTGGGAGTTTACAGGAATATAAAAAAAAAGAAAAAAAAAAAAGGTACAAGTGATGCAACTTGATAAAATATAAAGGTTTACTAAATAATTTTTGATGTTCATTTAGGAGGTTTCAGAATTTATGCAAATGTTTTAATGTTTACTAAAATCTTGCCAAATTTGGTGAAGATGCATTCAGAGTTTTTACAGTTGTAGTTACAAGGTTGTTCAAATTGACTGCCCCAGATACATAAGGTTAAACTTATCAGTAGTGGTCCAACCAACTTGAGTGTAGCTGATTTAATTAGAACTTCACACTTGACAACCAAGCAATGATTTTAATGGATCATATAGTAAACAGTTCGGTGGATAATTAATCAATAGCGTTAAAAGTTATGTGATCTAGTGAGCTATTTTTGATTTACTGATTGTTTTTAGGATCGAACTAACAAGTTTAGAATGTCGTAAAGGATTTTTATTTGGCATAATACGTGTAGTCGAACAGCCTATTAACAGCATAAAAAGAACAAGTACAAACTTAGTTACCTCATCTCACTTACTGTAACCATCTTATTTAATACTAATGTTTTCTCACTCTCACCATCTTTGTGCTGATATTCTGTACCAAGTTCATAGTCTGACACTGGTAGTATAATTCAGAGTAATTATACAACATAGTTCAGCACATATTAGAACAGATCATAATCAACATACTCCAGCTTAAGCTGGCACACACTACGTTGAAAAACATCTAACATAAGCTTGTACTTACAAGATTGCATTCTGGCAAGACCAGCACATACTACTGTGTTATTAACATACTTTACCACGGGGTCGGCCTTAGGAGGATGCGGGGTCTGAGGCAAGCACTCGGGAATAGGTTCTCGAGTTGGAATACTAAAAGTATACAATTGGCTCTGCCACTGAGAAGCAGGGCCTGAGGCGATTGCCTCAGTGGCCTCGCCCTAAGGCTGGCCCTGCTTTAAGGTATGTTAGCAGATTTTAGATTAATTCACAGTTAATGTATTCCTCTATAGACACGCTGTACGTCAAGGAACACAAACTGCTGCATAGTATGTTCTAGTTTTTAACTCCAACAAGATTTACTAACACTCTCCAGTAGGTGAGAGTACTCACTGCTAAGATACACCCTAAACTAATGTATATTCGATTGCTTCACATGTGTAATGTGTATATACTGAAACAGATCTGTCCTTTTTAGGTTGCAGACAGTAGATACTAACATTTTCTTATCTGTGAAGTTATTTAATGTTGAGATATGTGTTATATGATACATTTAACATAGTTCTTTGTTATATGTTTTCACAGACTGAGCAGGGACATTGAAAAAGGTCTTTGGGAGCTACTGGAATGCATCAGGACTATAAAAGGAGTAGCTCATGTGAGAGATGCTGTATTTGAACTTTTATGTCAGGTAAGAATATGCCCAAACTTAGCTGGATCAGCACGTGTCAGACTGTGCAAAAATTAGGTGAAGAAGGTCGGAAAGTATAGACAAGTTCTTATAATAAGCATTTGTTAAATAGGAATGACATAAATATATTTCAACATCTTAATATGTTATTAAAAAACTCTTTAAACTAATAAAGCTTGAAATGAATCACTTCATTTGTGCAGTGAAATAAGAAAAGATGATATTATTTATTCTGAAAAATGGCAACCAAATTGAATGAAGTTATTTTTCACTGACAAGTACAGTGTGTTACAAACTTACCCCACGACAAGACAGTAACAGTTACAAATTTTTGGTTTGTGATGGAATAAGGGAGTGTTAATGATGCACACCACATATTCACTTTAAGACTGTCTTGCTTCTTGATAGAAATCTTTACTGGTGGATGTTTCCATTCAATACTTTGCACTAGAATAATTGATTTTCTCTCTGCTAGCCGCAGGACACACACAATCTTTTTATGATTTTGGTGACTGTGTCTCTATTATAGATGATTACATTTATTATGGTAAAAAACTACTTACATACCTACATCCTTCATCCTCAATAAACCTGAAGTTCATAACTGTTACTGTCTTGTCATTCTTTAAGTTTGTAATATGTCACATAGTTTCGGACACCGTGAATAAATCAACGAATTGGTGAAACATGTATAGAAAGAAAATAACTTATTGGTAATTATAAAGTACTGTAGAATGTTTGTAGAACTGATTATTAACTGTCAAGCTGTATAGAATGTCTGTTCAGGTTTTTTGTAGTTAGTGCTCACTTTTATACACATGAGTATAATTAAGATCCACTGTTATTGTTAGTTACTGTGTTACCAAGATCTACTGTTATTGTTAGTTACTGTGTTACCAAGATCTACTGTTATTGTTAGTTACTTCATTACCAAGACCCACTGTTATTGTTAGTTATTGTGTTACCAAGATCTACTGTTATTGTTAGTTACTTCATTACCAAGACCCACTGTTATTG
>NW_013672170.1:47226-50536 GCF_000517525.1 Limulus polyphemus
TAACCAGTTCTGACTAGTCACCTTACTATATAACCAGTTCTGAAGAGAGGACTGGAACATCTCACTGTTATTGTTAGTTACTGTGTTACCAAGACTCACTGTTATTGTTAGTTACTGTGTTACCAAGATCTACTGTTATTGTTAGTTACTTCATTACCAAGACTCACTGTTATTGTTAGTTACTGTGTTACCAAGATCACTGTTATTGTTAGTTACTTCATTACCAAGACTCACTGTTATTGTTAGTTATTGTGTTATTTCTTCAGTAAGTTGTGTTAATACCTAAGGTGTTTCAGTAAAATAGAACCATTTAATAATTAGAATTCATATTTTCTATATTTTCACATACAGAATGACTACACAACTCGTTGGGAGCAGGCCTGCCAAGATGTTCTTGGTAAATCCATGTCTTTGTGGGAAACGTTTCTGAGGCCTGTTTTTATACACAGAATCAAGGCTAGTAACTAGTGACTTTATAATTTAAGTCTTGATACCCTATTATTATTATTATCATCTTAATTTTATTTGTTTTCATTTTAAAAATGTGTTACTAAACACAGTTTGCTTCAACGATAACCATTACAAGACCTATCATAACGTGGGTGTAATAATAAAGCATACATACAATGAATATAATAAGTTTAATATACATACGAAAAAAAACTTTACATGTATTTGTGTATGAAATGTATTTTAGTCTCACAGTCTGAGAACTAAAACTCGTAGTGACAACAGGATTTCCAATAAATATTATTCTGACTTTTGTCAAAATTTTGTTTCCAGAAATGACAAGTTTTACACTTTAGTATTTTTTATAAGTTGGTAGAGACAGGCAATTCTAAGATTAAACAAAAAAAGCTTGTGATTGGTTACAAAAATTGAGATTATTATGTCTTGAACATTTATGAACAAACTGATGTTATATACATAATTTCTGCCATAATAAGGTATTTTTAAAAGGCTTTTGAATATACAGCCGTTTAAAAAAGATTCCACTATATGATTGAGTTGTGGTCTGAGAAACTCTTTTAAAACCAGAGGGTTACAAGAGGCCCTGGACATTCAGGGATAATATTAAAATTCTTAACCCTTAATTATTTCTGAAATTATGGAATTAAAAATGTTTTACACAATTTTTTTTTGAGGTGTTATTAAGATTGAAATATTATTTTTCATGCTAAAATCTTGTTCAAATTTTGGTGAAGCAGACTTATTTGTTATTGTGTAGATAAAGGTTTGGGAACACATGTTTTGTTTAAGTACGGTAATAGAACAGATTTTTTTTTATATTTAACTTCAGATGCTGTACTTTAGTTTGCACTGTTAGCATATGATTGTTAAATTGTTAATTTTAATTAATTTAATTATTACAGGTTGTATTTAATCTTTTAAAACACAATTGGAAGTTCTTTGAATTGTTGTTTTTGTGTTTTATAGGATCTTCTTTCCAGCCAGTTAAAGTCTTGCAGCACCAATTGTAAAAGTAAAATATGTCGGGTTTTGGAGGACTTAAAAGAAGCAAAAGGAAGGTTGTTTGTCTTATTTGGTTCTCATTATGAAAAATATTTTAAAGCTTGCAGAAATTGTAAACATTGCAAAATTTGACTGACATATAGTAGCATCAATGTTTCATATTTTTGACATTCTTATGTAAATATTGGAATGTTATGTGAGTAAAAAAAGAACATCTCAAAACAACATATATATAATGTCACTCTGAGTGCATCCTCTAGTGGTTCAATGGTAGGTTTATAAATGTAAATGCAAAGATCTTGGGTTTGAGTCTGTGTGGTCGACAGAGTGCAGACAGTTCATTGTATGTGTTGCTTACGTACACCTGCTTCGGTCTGTCATGTGTTTACAAGCTAGCAAAAGCTTAGAATTTCCCCCACATGGTTTTCTCAGCCTATTCAAGGTGTTTTTATTTCCCAAGATTAATCTTTTTGGTTCCCAATATAAACAACTTAACAATCATTCCTTACAACATTTTTTCTACTTTTACAACTTTAAACAAGTAGTTCAGTAATGCCACACCACAGTTAAAGATTTAATGTACTGTTTTTAAATATTGTTCCCAAATAGTTAAATACATGGGAATTTTTTTATTTTTTGTTGCTGTTATTTATCCTTCAAAGCTAAAGAAAATTTGGATAAGGATATTTAGGGTTAGAAAGTACATAGGTCTAAAGGGTTTCGTAATGGTGCTAGATCATTATTTGTCTGATATAGAATTTGTATATTTTGTTAGGCTACAAAGTTCTTTCAATAGAAACAACAAAGATAGCCATGTTAATGAATACAAAAAATTATTTTTGTATATAAAATTGATAAGTAAGAAAAGAAATATCTCTTTTAAGATATTGCTTTCATGTTTCTTTTCATTTATTTACTCTTGCCCCCCCCCCCCCCCCCAGTGGCACAGCGGTATATCTGCGGACTTACAACGCTAGAATCTGGGTTTCGATACCTGTGGTGGGCAGAGCACAGATAGCCCATTGTGTAGCTTTGTGCTTAATTAGAAAAACAAAACAAACATGTATTTACTCAGTGTAAGTCAGTGATTGTATGTAAATTTTTGTTAATTTTATAGTGTTATTTAAAATAAAGAGACAAATATCTTTACAAACGTTTTAAAACATTGAAAACTAGTATGTTGCAGTCCTCTCTTCAGAACTGGTTGTATAGTAAGGTGACTAGCATGTTCCAGTCCTCTCTTCAGAACTGGTTATATAGTAAGGTGACTAGTCCCACTGTTATTGTTAGTTACTGTGTTACCAAGATCTACTGTTATTGTTAGTTATTGTGTTACCAAGATCTACTGTTATTGTTAGTTACTGTGTTACCAAGATCTACTGTTATTGTTAGTTACTGTGTTACCAAGACCCACTGTTATTGTTAGTTATTGTGTTACCAAGACCCACTGTTATTGTTAGTTATTGTGTTACCAAGATCTACTGTTATTGTTAGTTATTGTGTTACCAAGATCTACTGTTATTGTTAGTTACTGTGTTACCAAGATCTACTGTTATTGTTAGTTACTTCATTACCAAGATCTACTGTTATTGTTAGTTATTGTGTTACCAAGATTCTTGGTAACACAGTAACTAACAATAACAGTGGGTCTTGGTAACACAGTAACTAACAATAACAGTAGATCTTGGTAACACAGTAACTAACAATAACAGTGGGTCTTGGTAACACAGTAACTAACAATAACAGTGGGTCTTGGTAACACAATAACTAACAATAACAGTAGATCTTGGTAACACAGTAACTAACAATAACAGTGGGTCTTGGTAACACAGTAACT
>NW_013672171.1:0-36931 GCF_000517525.1 Limulus polyphemus
GCCTGATCTTTATCACACCCTATTGGGTTGCATAACTTATAGTAGATGTCTGCTTTTTATCAGACCCTATTGGGTTGCCTAACTTATAGTAGATGTCTTCTCTTTATCAGACCCTATTGTTTTGCATAACTTATATTAAATGCCTGATCTTTATCACACCCTATTGGGTTGCATAACTTATAGTAGATGTCTGCTTTTTATCAGACCCTATTGGGTTGCCTAACTTATAGTAGATGTCTTCTCTTTATCAGACCCTATTGTTTTGCATAACTTATATTAAATGCCTGATCTTTATCACACCCTATTGGGTTGCATAACTTATAGTTGATGCCTGCTCTTTATCACACCCTATTAGGTTGCATATCTTATAGTAGATGACTGCTCTTTATCAGACGCTATTGGGTTCCATGACTTATAGTAGATGCCTGCTCTTTATCAGACACTATTGAGTTACATACATAACTTGCATGAGCTGCTTGCTGTTTATCATACCCTGTTGAGTTAGAATAACTTTATATGCATTTATAGAACACTGCCATATATATGTATGTTTTATATCCCTCTACAGAACACCACCATATGAGTTTCGAGTTTTGTACTACCATGATGAGATGGTATTTAATCCCTTTTAAACTTCCCAAAGTTTCAACTCAGTAATGAAGTAGAACACCATGTGTTATGGAGGTGTTTAGCTGTAAATGTGACAGTAAAAGAGTTAAATACAAAGCTACAAAATAGGCTGCCTGCGCTGTGCCCATCATAGGGATCGAACCTACCCTTTATAAGCCTTCAGGCCATCAGAGAGCATCGATATCTATACTTAAAGAACTGGTTTGGTTGTCGCAAAGCTACACGAGGGCTATCTACGCTGCGTCGCTAATTTAGCATTAATAGACTAAAGGGAAGGGAAGTAGTCAAAATTCTTGGGCTATTCTTTAACCAATACAATATACAAATAGTGGGATTAACCGTCACAATATAACGTACCCGTCAAACGCCTTAACCACCAGGCCATGCCAGGTCTAAGTGAAGAAATCATTATAATAATCAAATTCGGTATTTCTATATATTATTTTGGCTTGTTGAAACGTTCCTTGCATATATTAGCCAGAAATCTGTTTGCGCTTCAACGCATAATTTACAGTTAATTTCCTGTAGTTCAGTGCGACAAACTTTTGAATTAATTAATTTTTATTTTGAAAGTTTCTGTAGATTTAATTCTTTAGTTTTAAGCATCTTTTTGTTGCCTTTAAGAATATTCTTTTTGTTATCGTTGATGGTAACTTTATGTCATTTCATACATGTTTTTTTATGGCACACGAACATATTATGTATTGTACAGAACATATTACATGTTGTACCGAACACATATATTGTACATATTATATATTATGCAGAGAATATTGTACCGGACATGTATATTGTACAGAACATATTGTATATTGCACCGAGCAAGTGTATTGTACAGAACATATTATGTATTGTACCGAACATGTGTATTGTACAGAACATATTGTATAATGCACCGAGCAAGTGTATCGTACAGAACATGTGTATTGTACAGAACATATTATGTATTGTACCGAACATGTGTATTGTACAGAACATATTATATATTGTACCGGACATGTGTATTGTACTGAACATATTATGTATTATGCAGAGAATATTATGTATTGTACAGAACATATTACGTATTGTAAATAACACATGTATAGTACAGAACATATTATATGCTGTACCGAACACATGTATTGTACAGAACATATTATGTATTATGCAGAAAATATTATGTATTGTACAGAACATATTATGTATTATGCAGAAAATATTATGTATTGTACAGAACATATTATGTATTGTACCGAACATGTGTATTGTACAGAACATATTATGTATTGTACAGAACATATTATATATTGTACCGGACATGTGTATTGTACTGAACATATTATGTATTGTACCGGACACGTGTATTGTACAGAACATATTATGTATTGTACCGAACATATTATGTATTGTACCGGACATGTGTATTGTACAGAACATATTGTATAATGCACCGAGCAAGTGTATCGTACAGAACATGTGTATTGTACAGAACATATTATGTATTGTACCGAACATGTGTATTGTACAGAACATATTATATATTGTACCGGACATGTGTATTGTACTGAACATATTATGTATTGTACCGGACACGTGTATTGTACAGAACATATTATGATTTGTACCGAACATATTATGTATTGTACCGGACATGTGTATTGTACAGAACATATTGTATATTGCACCGAGCAAGTGTATCGTACAGAACATATTATGTATTGTACCGGACACGTGTATTGTACAGAACATATTATGTATTGTACCGGACATGTGTATTGTACAGAACATATTGTATATTGCACCGAGCAAGTGTATTGTATAGAACATATTATGTATTGTACCAGACACGTGTATTGTGCAGAACATATTATGTATTTTACCGAACATATTATGTATTGTACAGAACATATTGTATATTGCACCGAGCAATATTATGTATTGTACCGGACACGTGTATTGTACAGAACATATTATGTATTGTACCAGACACGTGTATTATGCAGAACATATTATGTATTGTACCGGACATGTGTATTGTAAAGAACATATTGTATATTGCACCGAGCAAGTGTATTGTACAGAACATATTATATATTGTACAGAACATCTGTATTGTACAGAACATACTATATATTGTACCGGACATGTGTATTGTACAGAACATATTGTATATTGCACCGAGCAAGTGTATTGTACAGAACATATTATGTATTGTACAGAACATATTATGTATTATACTGGACATGTGTATTGTACAGAACATCAGCTTGTATATTCTTGAGTTTGTTAGTACGGTGGTGTTGACAGCAGGTTTACAGAACATCAATTTGAGTATCCTTGAATTTGTTAGTACGGTGCTGCTGACACCAGCTTTACAGAACATCAGATATTTCTGGGTTTGTTAGTACGGTGCTGCTGACAGCAGGTTTACAGAACATCAGCTTGTGTATCCTTGGGTTTTGTTAGTACGGTGTGCTGACAGCAGGTTTACAGAACATCAATTTGTGTATCCTTGGGTTTGTTAGTACGGTGGTGCTGACACCAGGTTTACAGAACATAAGCGTGTGCATCTTTGGGTTTGTTAGTACGGTAGTGCTGATACCAGGTTTACAGAACATCAGCTTGTGTATCCTTGGGTTTGTTAGTACGGTAGTGCTGACACCAGGTTTACAGAACATCAGCTTGTGTATCCTTGGGTTTGTTAGTACGGTGCTGCTGACACCGGGTTTACATTACTACAGGATGTCCGTAAAGTCTGGATCCATAGGTGATTTGAAGTTTTTCTTAATTTCAGAGACGTAACTGATTATGGTGCTGTCAGAGCATGAGAAGGTCGAGTTAATCGTGTTGTTAATCCAAACTTGTTTCGAATTACAAGGACAGCATGTGGAGCACATTCAGTACGATTCGTTGAAGTGCTTGTGGTTCCAAACTTTTTTGAAACCCTGTAGATTGAATATATATATATATATATCAAGCTATGAGTAAAATAGCAAAATCCTTATTTCTGCAGAAGAACGAGAAGGAAAGAACCACCAAAATATATATGAAAAATACCTTGTAAAAAAAATACACTACAAACTGAAGAGGATAAAAACCCTTTAAAAATGTACTGAAACTATTTTCTCAATAATTCCTAGTAGTAGAGGCTGGATCTCTCTCTCTCTCTTAGGACAAATAGCTTTGGGGTTTTTTAAATATACGAAACTCTGGAATAGAGGATATAGAATTTGCAGTGAAAATAAAACTAAGTTTTTTAAAAACGTCCGTTTTTATCATAGGCATCTTCTTCTGAGACTACAGGAAAAAAATAAGGATTATATTGAAATCCTTGCACTATCTCAAACTGATCCGCCGTACTCCCAACGTGTGTTACTGAATTATTTTGAGTAGAACAAAACGAATTCTGGATGAAAATATCTTATTTGTTTTTACAAACTAATTGGGTTATACTGTTTCTCACGGCAGGTTTATCTCCTCCCACTTGGTACAAAGATGGCGTTCTTCTGTAATGAAACTCCGAAATAAAACAGTAAACGAGGCCTAGGTCTCGGTAGTTGTTTCTCGCCTTTTTCTTGTTATAAAACTCATGCTAGTTTCACTGACCGTATATCTTACCTCACTTGAGATCAAGGATGTGTGATTTAAAGTACTTATTACACGAGTTTAATTAGTTATTCTATTTCATCAAAAACGTGTTCTGATTAGTTAGTCTATTTTATCAAAAACATGTTCTGATTAGTTAGTCTATTTTATCAAAAAAATGTTCTGATTAGTTAGTCTATTTTATCAAAAACATGTTCTGATTAGTTATTCTATTCCATCAGAAACATGTTCTGATTAGTTAGTCTATTCCATCAAAAACATGTTCTGATTAGTTATTATGTTACATCAAGAACCATCTTATTTAGTTTGTCCATTTCACAAAATTCACCTAATAACCTTTTATTGCTACTTCATGTTTGTTTTTTTTTACTTTTATTAGTTCTATACAGAGGCGTCGCTAGGCACTCGCACCATGCCCCGATTCTATTTGACAGTACCCCGAATCTCCAGTTGGTGCCTTGAAAAATCAGAATAAAAAAAACATGATCGATATCATACTGAAACACCGAAACTTCTCGCGCCTGTGGGCCCGAGCCCTTTATCTATTAAACGCCTATTGCGATACCTCTGGTTCAATAGTTTCTAGTATCTTTTTTTTTCTATTAAAATCTTCTTTAGACTACCTAAAGTTCATAGTTCAGCGACTAAACTAACCCCGACTTCTCTTTGATCGGACGAAATTCCATTGATACGGGTAGTGAGTCCAGTCCTTGATATGGCACCCTAACAGGGTTCGAACCCATGTTCAACGTGGGGAAAAAATGAAAGTAGAAACTAAACCATTGGATAAAACTACTAATACGCTTGCTAGTACCACAGTTACTAGGCTAAAACTCGGGTCGTGGCGTGCTGTAGAATCGTTATTGCACATCAGTTTAAGAACGAAACAATAGTAGAGAGGAAAAATCACTACATGCAAAAAATTGTTACTGTCTAGAATTATTAAACATACTAAACTCAGTAATCTCCGTATGTATTAAAATAGACATATACCAAAAATATAAACATCAAACTTACTACAGATATTCATCATTAAATCAAAATATATATTTATATACAAGGTTTTATTGTGGGAAGCATAATTAACTAAAAACGTGGACCGACCATGGCCCAGTGATTGGTTAACTTGTCCGAGTGTGAATTTACGGGTCCAGTGTTCGCATTCCGTTACCACAAATAATAATAATCCCGCTCTGCACTATGGAGCTGTGTGCGTGTTATAAGGGTAACGGTCAAATCCCACTATTAGGGACGGCTAGAGCAGATAGCCCTTGAGTAAACCTTTGTGCGAATAAACAAAAACAAACAAAACAAAAAAAACTATAAATAATGACTCACCAAAGTCGCTATATTATCTTACTAAGTACAAATTGAAATATAGAACATAGGAAAATATTGGACATATTTAGCTCATTAAATAAAACAACAATCATAAGATTTAAACTTATATTACAAAAAATATTTCTATGAATGTCTATAAAAATGTATTATAACCATCAAGAGGTTATAGAGTAAATGTTATACAAACCATTTACAATGATATACAATTAGCGGATTGAAAATCCACCTATATAAAACTGTTAACTAATAACCAAACCGATTACAATGATATACAACCAACGGATTGAAAATCTGCCTATAAGAAAATGTTAACTAATAAACAAACAAATTACAATGATATACAACCAGCAGATTGAAAATCTACCTATAAAAAACTGTTAACTAATAACCAAACCGATTACAATGATATACAACCAGTGGATTGGAAATCTAACTATATAAAACTGTTAACTAATAACCAAACCGATTACAATGATATACAACCAGCGGATTGGAAATCTAACTATATAAAACTGTTAACTAATAACCAAACCGATTACAATGATATACAACCAGTGGATTGGAAATCTAACTATATAAAACTGTTAACTAATAACCAAACCGATTACAATGATATACAACCAGTGGATTGGAAATCTAACTATATAAAACTGTTAACTAATAACCAAACCGATTACAGTGATATACAACCAACGGATTGAAAATCTACCTATTTTAAAATGTTAACTGATAAATAAACCAATTACATGATTGACATACGTTATATACAAAGTACATTACTATAAAATTTAAACTCCCTGTATACAAAAATCAAGAGAACGATATAACAAAAAAAAAAAATAACTACTTGAAACTATTTATAGTTCTATTGCAGAGGGCTGATTGTGCCATGTTCCACAATCTAACACTATCAGAGGGCTGTATGCGCCATATTTCACAATCTAGCACTACAAGTCTTCAAGCTTATCTCTAGCCATTTTAATAAGTTCCCTCACACGTGTCAGTCCAATAATAATACTAAGCATATTACATACAACAATCAGCTAAAAGTTAAAATATTGGTGATGTGACACAAAATACGGACAATAACGTATAATAATGATACACAAAAAGATAAAAATGTTACTGTATGATTTGTTTGTTTGTTTGAAGTTAAGCATAGAACTACACAATGGGCTATCTGTGCTCTGCCCACCACGGGTATCGAAACCCAGTTTCTAGCGTTTTAAGTCCGCAGACATACCGCTGTGCCACTGGGGGCGTTACTATATGAACTCAACAATATATTCAACAATAAAGATAATAATTTATACAACATATAAACTTATAGATATTATACAAGAATATTCAGCAGACTTGAAATGTATAGATAACAAAGAAAGGCGAAAATAAGTGTTCACTGCAAATATTTACTAATTATCATATATTGTTGTTATGGATACAGTAATAGATAACCGTTGATCCCTTGTAACAGACACTGAACTAAAAGCATCTGTTTTTTTTTACTGGTCACATCCTTGGAGTGCTTGTCAAAGCAATAAGTCTGTCCCACAAGAACTTGTAAATATACCTGAAATTTTTGGAAACCTACAAAATTGTTTGTATGTGTCATAATTCTCGCACAGAATTATCTACGCATAATTGTTTATAATTTTGAAACAGAAAGAAAGCAGCAAGTTAACACCAACCACCAGCAACTGTGGAACTACTCTTGTTTGGCGGATTTGACTGTCACTTTTATAGCGCCCCTACGATCCCATAGTGCTGAGCTCGTTTTTTTATCAAAACAAACGCAAAAGTTATTTGAAACTGGTATTTTCTTGTAAAATTATTATTTATATTTAGGCTTAGGGAGCAAAAATCTCCAGTAACGATTCAAAACGTTTAGAAATATTTAATCATACTTTCTGTAACACTTTCAAAAACAAAATTATAAATATATATGCATCTGTGTTGCAGAATAACATGTGGAACAGGACATAAACACATTCCATCAAAGATTAATGTTTCTTTTGATATCATGAAAACCTTAATATATTTTTAAAACCTCTAAAGAATTATAACTTTTCCAATTCACGTGGGAGAAAGCTGAGACTGATAAATATCAAATTTTTGATATTTTTATCTTAGGTTATGCAGAAACAGCCAAGTACAAACTAAATGAAAACGTTACAGTAAGCAGACTTTACCAGAGGAATGTGAAGAAAACATGACTTATATAAATATAGGTTTAGCTGGATAGTTTGAAGCTTTGTAATCCGGAGGGAGAAAAAAAAAACGTAAACAGAAACAACTCTTCACCAAACTTACCTTCACATAGTGACACATAGGTAATATTTTCACATAGTGACACATAGGCAATATTTTTCCATAGTGACACATGTAATATTTTCACATAGTGACACATAGGCAATATTTTCACATACTGACACATAGGTGATATTTTCACATAGTGACACATAGGCAATATTTTCACATAGCGACACATAGGTAATATTTTCACAAAGTGGCACATAGATCACATTTTCTCATAGTGACACATAGGTAATATTTTCACATAGTAACACATAGGTAATATTTTCTATCATTAACCTAGTGGGGCTGATGGCAACAAACACTGCAGTTCTGGATTAAACCTTATTTTTTATCTAATTAAGTATGGATCAGATCTGCAGCTCTCATTTGATCGAATATGGATCACAATTGCAATACTCACCCATTCATGTGGGGATCATAACAAATCAGTTCTTTATATTATCAAGTACGGATTAAAACTGCGGTTCTTTATGTGACTAGATGTGCGTTAAAACAGTTCTTAACTGGTCAGATATGGATCTAAACTGCCGGTCTTAACTGATCAGGTATGGTTCTAAATCAACGGTCTTAGTTGATCAGGTATGGATCTAAACTGCCGGTCTTAACTAATTAGGTATGGATCTAAACTAACAGTCTTAACTGGTCAGATATAGATCTAAATTACCAGTTTTAACTGATCAGGTATGGATCTAAATTAGCGGTCTTAGCTGATAAGGTATGGATCTAAACTGCTGGTCTTAACTGATCAGGTATGGATCTAAACTACCGGTCTTAGCTGATCAGGTATGGATCTAAACTAACAGTCTTAACTGATCAGATATGGATCTAAACTACCGGTCTTAGCTGATCAGGTATGGGTCTAAACTGCCGGTCTTAACTGATCAGGTATAGATCTAAATTAGCGGTCTTAGCTGATCAGATATGGATCTAAACTTCCGGTCTTAGCTGATCAGGTATGGATCCAAACAGCCGGTCTTAACTGATCAGGTATGGATCCAAACAGCCGGTCTTAACTGATCAGGTATGGAACTAAACTGATGTTCTATACGCTTTTCTTACCTGATGAGATGTCAAGAATGAATACTAAGGTGTTGTGTGTGTATCCAAAACTACATCAAGCCGACGTCCGCACCCGAAGTTATATGTAACTCTGTTTTGCTTAACATTTGATATCATATAGTTGTGAGGGTTTTGTGTATAGTTGTTGACATACAGTAGTGAGGATTTTGTAATAGCTTTTGACATATATCTGTGAGGGTATTGTCATACATTTGTGAGAATTTTCCCATATAGTTGTTGACGTGTAATTATGAGGGTTTTACCATATTGTTATTGACACATAGCTGTGAGGATTTTGCCACCTAAAGGGAACTGATATGATTACAGAACATAAGTTGGATGATAATAAGCGTTATTAGTTGCATTGTTTCTCACGTCAATGATCATTACTTGTATATGAAATAGCAGTATTTACAGACTTTCCACCTTCCTCCCTTATAAGTATTTGTAATCAACATTCCTCGCACAAGTTACTGATTTGCAGCACTTTCGTTGCGTCGCCCTGCTAACGGATGGTTAATTATGAAATAAGTTCATTGGCTGTTTAGCTAGTAGGCGTGCTCGGTTCAGCCGCTGGGTCTGCAATTCGTGGTTGGTTAACAGATAAAATAATAACGTTTACTCTGGTACGTCACGCCAAGATTCGCACTCTGGACACAGACAAGTTATTCCATATTAACGCCTCTTTCGCGGTGCGTTTTGACGAACTTATTGTGTTATTTTACTTCTCACTTGATGTGTAACAGCGCGTGTAGCCATTAGCGGGTTGAGACAAGTGGCCACGCTCAGCGAGAATGGACCATATTGTGGAAACTGGACCAGCCTTTGACACTCAGTCATGATCGTGAATATGTCCGAAACGGAAGAAACATCTTTGTCAGCCATGACTCCGAAACATTCAGAGGACACAAACTATACGTCAAAACGGACTTTTACTGCCGGTGACAGCGGCTCGCACGATCGCGAGGACTTGGCTAGCCAGGTACAACCCACGGACTTACGTACAACGCGTATCCGCGAAACTCACGTGCTCCACGCTCCAACCTCTTTCCTCATAAGAAATCTAATCGAAAGTGGTGATAATGAATTTAAAGAAAGGAATTCGTCCAGGTGTTCTGATTCTTCTTACTCTGCAAGAGACAGCGAACAACAGGAAGACCAGTCGGACAATGAACGAATCACGTCCAAGGAAAAGGATCTCACAGATGGTGAAGGTATACCTATCTGCTCATTATCTTACTACAGCTTCTCAGAAAAAGTATTTCTTTATACAAATATATTCTATTACTCAGACTAAGCTAAACTGTATCGTATAACAATGCGGTTAGCCTTAATGGTGTCTCATTACAGTAAATAAGAAACGATTCCTTAATCATTCAGATCTGAGGTGAGATTTTACTGTACACTAAAAATACGTTATATACGAGAGCTTTATTCTCAAGAGAATTACAGGTGAATTTGTAGCTTTGGTATAAACTATACCTGTCCAGAACAGTTACATTGTTATATAGATAACCACCAGCCTCGCTTCACAGGTATGGATATGTGTTCAGGTGGTACGGTTTGTTACTCTTAGTACCTGTATAGGTGCTGTATTATAGTTCTATATAAACTCATGTAACAAGCAGGTTTGTTCCACAGGTGTGGATATGTGTTCAGGTGGTACTGTTTGTTACTGTTAGTACCTGTATAGGTGCTGTATTATAGTTCTATATAAACTCAGGTAACAAGCAGGTTTGTTCCACAGGTGTGGATGTGTGTTCAGGTGGTACTGTTTGTTACTGTTAGTACCTGTATAGGTGCTGTATTATAGTTCTATTTAAACTCAGGTAACAAGCAAGTTGTTCCACAAGTACGTGTGTGTGTGTTAAGGTGGTACAGTCTGTTACTGTTAGTACCTGTACAGGTGCTGTATTATAGTTCTATATAAACTCAGGTAACTAACAAGTTGTTTCACAAGTATGTGTGTGTGTTCAGGTGGTACTGTTTGTTACTATTAGTACCTGTATAGGTACTGTATTATAGTTCTATTTAAACTCAGGTAACAAGCAAGTTGTTCCACAAGTATGTGTGTGTGTTCAGGTGGTACTGTTTGTTACTGTTAGTACCTGTATAGGTGCTGTATTATAGTTCTATATAAACTCAGGTAACAAGCAGGTTTGCTCCACAGGTGTGGATGTGTGTTAAGGGGGTACAGTTTGTTACTATTAGTACCTGTATAGGTACTGTATTATAGTTCTATTTAAACTCAGGTAACAAGCAAGCTGTTCCACAAGTATGTGTGTGTGTGTTCAGGTGGTACGGTTTGTTACTGTTAGTACCTGTATATGTACTGTATTATAGTTTTATATAAACTCAGGTAACAAGCAGGTTTGTTCCACAGGTGTGGATGTGTGTTCAGGTCGTACTGTTTGTTACTATTAGTACCTGTATAGGTACTGTATTATAGTTCTATTTAAACTCAAGTAACAAGCAAGTTGTTCCACAAGTATATGTGTGTTTAAGAATAAGCGTGAGAACACGCGAGGTTATGAAGGTGTAAAAATGAAATTCATTACAATTTCGTATAATTTGAAATAATAACTCAAGTAATTAAACTAAATTTTGAACAAGCTCAGAAGATAAGGCAAGTTTGATCTTTGAAGGCCCATATCAGATAATAACAACATTATCTCGAATCCCTAATTCCATTCCCAGCTCTACTTATTTTATGGGAAAGTGTTATTAGCTTCAAAAGCTAATTTGTTGTTTGTTCTTTCTTTTCTTTCTTTCTTTCTTTTTTTAAGAAAGGAAACAAGCTAGAAGTTAAAAACATTAGCCACGGAATTTTCCTCGTGATTATTAACCCTAGAAGTACCATGGGGTCTATAGGCTTTTTAAACACATCTTAAATGTTCTTTACGTAACAAATTCTTTTATGACTTTGTTGGTCACAGAGTCTGTAAGGGAATGAGTCACATACAGAAATGTAAACAAAAATACTGTCAATATTCCAGTTAGTGTCCTATGTATTTTTCAACCCCTTTTCATCAGTTCTTTACATTGAGTATTCTGACAGGCAAAAATATAGAATTACTCAATACGATGCAATTATGTGAACCATGCCGGTAACGAACGGTATAAAAACAAATCATTAATGTTAGACTAATAAACATAGATGTAATGATGCCATTTAGCTTAACCATCTGTTAACAAGAGCAAAATAGGCATACGGAAGTGAATTATTCTATACTGATATTCTCACTAGATTAAACAATAAAAAGCCTTATAAAAAAAAAGCTTTTTTGTCAGCACAGCTATACAATTATTTAACTGTGTACCTACGCATTTAGATAGTCTATTATTCTACCAATAATTATTTGCGTTTCTCAAAACTTTGCTTGATTCTACACTTGACATTATTTGTTACTGCTTTTTAGCCGCGGCAAAGCGGCTCATAGAACCGCTCCGAGTTTGTTTGTTGTTGTTTTTTTTTAAAAGTACAACATTTTAGCTCATAGCTCCGTCATTTCTTGACCAATTTGAGATATAATTACAATTTCGGACTCAGGAGGTCAAACCCTTTCGATTGATGTGTTTGATCACGCCCAAAATCTCATAGGTTAATTTACTCTAATCCTGCTTTAAAAATTTCTATTTGGGGGCTGGTAGAGATCCTGATGAGTAATAAAATTGAATCGAGTATACGCACACCCCACGCTTGGTATTGCTGGCGCACAAAAATATATGTAATAAAAAGGAAAATAAAAAGGTTTTATAGATGAATATACTCTAACCCTAAAAGAATTTCAAATGCCGCGGCTACTGGGGAACCCCTCTTGCTTAATTATAAAGTATGACTTTTAAACCACAATCTTAAACTCGAATGTTTAAGTACTATTTGCAGGGGTTGGTGTATGAAATACAATCGAATCATTTTTTCATATATACAGCGAGGCCTTTTTAAGTAGCCAGGTGCACTGTGTTTAATTCTCTTATGATATAAATAATTGGCCTAATATTTATAGTTATTGTTTCAGTTATTACAAAAAATTATAATAACAAAACCACTTTCTACCAACCACACATCAGCTACCTGGCGCTTGCGCGATTATTATTTGTTCTTAATTTTGTTGGTAAATGACATCGATAAAATACTGATGTCAGAAAAACACGTAAGTTCAAGAAGTCTGAATATAAAATCCTGTAATACCGATCCTTTTGCTCGTCATAGATTTCAGGTTCAATACCTTTGTTTATTTAGTTTTATTAAGATACTAGAAACCCGATTAATTCAGTCGTTATATTCCACCTATATTCAACTACTAATCAGCTCCCCCCCCCCCGTGGCACAGCGGCATGTCTTCGGACTTACAACGCTAGAAACCGGGTGGGCAAAACACAGATTGCCCATTGTGCAGCTTAATGTTTAACTTCAAACAAACAAGTTAACGTAAATGAAAAGTTTAGCGGCAATAAGAGATAAGTAATGTTGAGTGGAGGACCCTGATTGGCTGTGCATCATGTCATCGATTATATATATGAGATACTTTCCATTTTCCAAGCCTCTATTCAATAGGGAGCAGTGAATCTCTGATTGGAAGACTGGTTCTCGCTCATTATTCGATGGTTCAGTGTCTTACCGCAATTAAGCATTCCGAAGATGCATACACAAATCACACAAGTAGTGCTATAGTTGTAGAAAAATGCCAGCAATAAAAGTTACTCGGGAAAAGGGTGAGGGAGATTCAATTCAAAACAATTTTAGGAATAACTGTCCCTAATTTTACAACTGATGTACTAGGAGGAAGGCAACAAAATTTTGATGTACCCTCATCTGATTGAATGATGTGATTTGGGGGTAACAATCTCCGAATAATGAACTCTCGTATACATGGTCCTACCATGGTTTTTACTAGGACACACTGGACCTACGAGAAGAATTGTAAATTATGGTAATATAAATTGTTGTGGTCCTGTAGAAGGTTATCAATATGAATCTTTCCTATATCTGTTATATATACACCCACATTAACCGCGGTAATCTACCGGGATTATAACGCTAAAAATCGGGGCTGATCCTTGTGGTGGGCATAGCAAAAAAGTGCATATAGCTCATTGTGCACCTTTGCGCTTAACATAAAAACATTATAAAATATTGTAGTATAACATAATAATTACAAAATAATCTCGTGTAAACAAAGATTGTTATTTGTGAAGTAATATCTGTTAGATTCATAATATTACGTTAAGTAGTACTATATAGGCTTAGGCCAATAATTGTTCTTTAGATTGTTTTGAAGCATTCGGTAAAAGATGGAATACGTGAATGTATTCTAACACGTAATACGAACGATCTTGTACAAGAACCATGAATTATACTCCCAATAAAATTTGTTCCGCTAAGCGGCGCTCAAGTGTAACCGCAATACAAAGTCAGGGACATTTCTATATATAATGTATACATTTTAAACCAAAAATATATATATATATACAGATATTAAAAATACTGTTAACGCTTAACTTTGCTAGGGGTGAGCTAACTTTCCTTGGTAGACGACATGGGATTCAGACAAATGTACGTTATACATAAAGTGTCATTTAACTTGAATGAAACAATATTTTATAACACGCAAAACAAAAGGTTTGATGATAACACTTGTAGAAAAAAAATAGTGTAGTAGCAACAATGAAATATTTTTGTTAGAAATATGGGGTATTCTACGTTAATACTATAAAAAAGGGGGATTAATCTGGTAATAACAATGACACATTTTGAAATTATACACTATTTATTGTTAGAAATATGGGGTATTGTTGTAAGCTATATTTTCCGTGTTTTGATCCGGATGCTAATTAGAAGGTAGATGACGTTAAGCCCAAGTAAGTTTGTGGGAGTAAACCTAGAAAGTTCTAAATTTGAAGTCAATAAAATCTAGTAAACTCGGTGAATATCGAGAGACGAGAATCAGTGAAGGATTTAGTCAATGTGTTTTGCTATAACCAGCAGAAATCAGTGAAGCATTTGGATCAGGGTTAGTTACCATATATATTCAGTTACTCCATCGACTAGCCGTGAAGTTGTACAAATAAAATAATTTTTTTCATATCCGTCGTAGTGTTTCCGTTTGAGCGTCATTTATAAAGTTACTTAGGCCGACAACTTAATCTTTGTTACAATTGTGTACAACTGTAAGTAGCTTTTAAAAAGGTTAAGGAAGAAATTAATTTGTTATACTTGGCCTTATTTCCACCTTAGAATTTGAAAGAACCCGCAAAACAAAATAATAACGTTAAAATTATATTTTACGTTACTAACAAGAAATTATAATCTAACTATATGGAAATATTTAAAACTCTAACCTAGGTTATTGTTTAAAACGTGGAATATGTAACGTTAATAACAAAACCTGGAATGAAACAATCTGAAAATCTGGTCAATAAGTGAACTTTTCTTTGCGTTAATTGTCGTTCACAGTTATGGGTTGGTTTTAATTTCGCGCAAAGCTACATGAGGGATATCTGCGTTAGCCGTCCCTAATTTAGCAATGTAAGGCAGATAGTCATCACCACTATTGTTATACCAACGTCACATTATAACGCTCCCACGGCTGTTCGGTGGGAAGGGGACTCGAACCCGCGACCCTCAGATTGCGAGTCAAGCGTCTTAACCACCTAGCCATCTATTTTTTGGGGTATTTCTTGAATAGCTTCTTTTATTATAAATACAATCTGCCCAATGAACAAATATATATATTTTTTCAACAATATCTGACAATAGATGTTTTTGAAAAGAAATGTTAAACGGGATGAAAAAAAAGTAAATTCTTTAATCAGTAGATTGTTAATACAATTTTTAGTTGGCGACTTTATCACAGGCGCCACTAGGTACTTAAAAGATTCAGAACTCAGGTCCATAGGCGCGAGACTTTTCGGCGTTTCACTATGATATCGATCATGGTTTTCTATTCTGATTTTAAGACACCAACTGGGGTTTCGGGGCTCGGTCAAGTAGAATCGAGGCACGAGCCCCGTATGCCAACACCTAGTGACACCTCTGGACTTTATTTTATGAATCATATTATTGACGTAAAATCTTGAATAAAACATGATCAAATATTCTGTAAAGGTAACAACTTGTGTTGAGTTATTACCATTATAATATAAATAATCAAAGTTTCTTTGTTGTTTGGATTTGTATAAAATCATAATTTCATCAGTGAATAATTCAAATATTAATGAGCATTTCTTTTTACAATATGTTTATGATGTATTTTTCTTCGAAGTTGTAGGGTGAAAACTGAATGTCAGAAGAAATATACTCCTGCCATAAGCTTCACCGGCTTTTGGCGTTTAAAACCTTAACATTTGTTCCATATCATGACAGGAATTATTTGAATTGGTGACGTAATACTTTTAAATATTTATAAGTATTATGTGCTGATAAGGTACGAATAAACGGTATGTTATCATGCTAGAACGGGTAGTCTGGAAGGGTAATTACCACAATTGATGAATTTCTTTCATATTTAATATGTTTTTTTAAGCTTTTCTGCCATGGGCGACATAATACCAGGTGACGCTATTTACGTATATGTAATGACCGACTCAGTCGATCGAAACTATATTTTAACGTTACATTTTGACTTATTTAAGCCACTTTTTAAACAAGACGATACTATTACACAGTATCTTGTCCTGAGGAACTAGTCTTGTGCTATTGTATTGTGGTACTGTATTGTTTAAAACAATTAAAAAGACATATCAATATTACTATTGTACTGTGGCACTGTATTGTTTAAACCAGCTAACAATACATATCAATATTACTATTGTACTGTGGCACTGCATTATTTAAACCAGTTAACAAGACATGTCAATATTACTATTGTACTGTGGCACTGCATTGTTTAAACCAGTTAACAAGACATGTCAATATTACTATTGTACTGTGGCACTGCATTGTTTAAACCAGTTAACAAGACATGTCAATATTACTATTGTACTGTGGCACTGCATTGTTTAAACCAGTTAACAAGACATGTCAATATTACTATTGTACTGTGGCACTGCATTGTTTAAACCCGTTAACAAGACATGTCAATATTACTATTGTACAGTGGCACTGCATTGTTTAAACCAGTTAACAAGACATATCAATATTACTATTGTACTGTGGCACTGCATTGTTTAAACCAGTTAACAAGACATATCAATATTACTATTGTATTGTGGCACTGGATTGTTTAAACCAGTTAACAAGACATATTAATAATACTATTGTACCGTGGCACTGTATTGTTTAAACTAGCTAACAAGACATATCAATATTACTATTGTACTGTGGCACTGTATTATTTAAACCAGTTAACAAGACATATCAATATTACTTTTGTACTGTGGCACTGTAACGTTTAAACCAGTTAACAAGACATATTAATATTACTATTGTACTGTTTAATTTTCAAAATATAACAGCCCATCTTCATGTGCTCATACCAATAAAGGTATAACGTATACAACTGTCTAACTTCGGTTAAAATTTGTCTAGGATGATGACGAGATTTCCGAAATTGTTTGTAAACTAGGCTTGAATGAATCAGCGGGTTTTTCACCGTGCTGCAAAAAAACTATCGTCTGCAAAGTGCTGCTGCGTAGTCACATGCACGGCAACAGCCTTAAATATTGGGCAACATTGATGGGATTTGTTGTCCGCCTTTCAAGGCAACATTGTAAAATGTTTCTACCACGCGATACGCTCTCAGTCTATCACGGCAAAGATTTTGTGCTAAGGGTAAAATAATACCTATTAATATTATTATTCTGCTTTGGCATTGTATTGTTTAAATCAGGTATCAAAACATATTCTTTAATATATTTCTGAAACTTATCTTACAAATCACAAACATTCTCTTGTTGCATTTGAAACGCATAAACTATTTATTCAATGTTATAATTCAAGTTAATATAATTCTTTTGATCTTTTTGACATGCAAAACAATACTGGAAATCTCAAAAGGTATATACTGTACATTTATTTTATGTTTTGACAGCATGAGATACATCGTTCTCAGGCCAACTACAATAAGAATAACCCGTTTTATACTTATTATAGTTACTTGGCTATACTCAATAAACTATAATAAAATTATTTGTGAGATGTATTTTACTTATTAAAATATGAAATAGCTGTTAGAAAAATACAAAACTTGAACATACAGACCAAAATGTAAAAATGTGAACACCGTGTAATCATTTCATACACTTTCTTGAAGTTCAACAAAGAATAATCCTTATTTTATAGGAATTTGACAAATAAATTACTTGAATGAGTTTTAGTTTTATTTTTAACTTCTATATTTTACTCTTCCCTTCAAGCGGATAATCATATTGTTAACGGGTTTATTTTAAGTTCAGTAATGATGGATCTCTGTGGTACTGTGACCACATATACAGCAGTAAAAATATGCATTCTTCAAACTACTTAATGTAATTTAAAATGAAGTGTGTTTGTTTACTTAGATTTTTCGAGTAATGCTGAGAATAGTCGTTTTTAATTCTGAACTGACAGACTAGAGGGAAGACAGCTAGTAAACAGCACCCACAGCCAACTTGGGATACTCTAATTGAAGAGTGACATTTAACCGTCATTATTATAACGCACTCATGCCTTAAAATGCAGTGCAAAGCGTGATTTTGCAGCAAAAAGATGCGAGCCATGGATCCACAGTCGGATTTTCTAACCACTAAACTTCGCCCAGCCCCTCAGTGTAAAGAACTAACAAAAAGAAAAAAGGGCAGTGGGATGAACTGCAACGTTAATGGTATTTTTATTCAAATGTGTCTTGAATGACTCACATGTGATTAGGGTTTAGAACGTCATACCATGGTTGATATCAGTCCTAAGTTATTTCAGAAGGCACAATTCCGCATTGGTGATAGACACAAATTACTAGTGCAGTTCATTCCCGTATCTTCTCACCCACCACGCAGCCTTTCATCAACACTAAACTTACCGTACTAACAAGATACAACCACCATATAAACTCACTGCTGCGTGGTGGGTGTTTTCATCAACACTAAACTTACCGTACTAACAAGATACAACCACTATATAAATTCACTGCTACGTGGTGGATGTTTTCATCAACACTAGACTCACCGTACTAACAAGACACAACCACCATATAAACTCACTAAACAAGACTAAAACTTTATTATTTTAATGAAGGAATTACACACCTCTAAGGTTTCTGTTGTGGTTATGAACTTATGAAGCGTGAATTTAAACCTTTTAGGGGACATACATTCAGACGTTATTTAACCTTTATCAGTTCCTTTACTTATTGAGGAAGACAAGTGTAAATATTCAGTTACAAGTGATTCAAGTACAATTGTTTCTTTATCATTTTTTGTATGTGTGTGTTTACTACTCTTAAACTTCTAACAATCTAAGCACTGTGCTTAATTTCGAAAGTCCTAACATTCCCGTTGGGCCTGGCAAAACCTGATGGTTAGATCGCTCGACTCGCTATCCGCTGGATCGAAAACTGGCACCAAACGTGCTCGTCCTTTAAGCCGTGGGGGCGTTATAACGGTAAGATCAATCCCACTATTCATTAGTAAAGAATAACTCAATAGTTGGTAAGTCCTGCAGGTCAGTTACCTTTATTATGGTCAGCAGTTCAAATTTAGGGACGGCAGCAGATAGCCATACCGGTTTTGTCATAAAACAATCAAACGCTGCCGCCCGCTTCGGGCAGAGCGTGGATCAGTGATTAATACGCAAAACTTCGGATCTACGGGTCCCACGTTTGCGTCCTATTATAACACACAAACGCACACACAAAACGAAATAAGTAAAAATCACGATCCGCGGTTTGGAGTCGTGGGTGCTTTGTAGGAGTGAAAGTAAAATACCACTATTCGGCGGCCATTTCAGTACCCCGACGACAATTTCTTAAAAATAATAAAAATAACTCAGTTTTAGATAGGCTTAGTGAACTTAATAGTTCATATTCAAGAAAAATTCACGTACATTTCTGTCTTTATTTTCGATAACTAGCGTCTAGAAAGTGAAATTAATCATTTAAAATATTTACATACAGACCTCTCATATGTCTTGTCGAAACAACTCGCACATGAGAATACAAAGAAAGACACGGCGAGATACCAGGCGAATTAGTAGAGTAGTTTTGATCCTCATCTAAACTTAGAACATTAGTTTCCATCTAATTATACTGGCTTATATTTAGAACATCTTGAAACCTTGCGGGCTACTTAGAATTCTTCATAACATGTCTTTTATTTCTTTACATATAAAAATCTGGTTTATACATAAACATCTGGGACCTAGATGGAAATTCGTATTTGTTTTGTTTTTGTAAAGATGAGCTATTTTCTTATAATGAAGCGTTCTATAAATCAGGACTACTCCCCCAGAAAAATAAAATAGAATCTTAAGACTAAGACTGTAAAATGTATTTTTAGGCTACTTAGGTGAAAAAAGCAGCGCATAAACACCAGTAATTCGAATATATATATATATATACATATATATATATGTGTGTGTGTGTGTATTTAAAAGTAATTGAACTGTAGGTGGCCTCCTGAGATTCCCAAATTTCTGTTAGTGTGGGTATGTTATCTCCTTATCGCGTTTTGGGATTAGTGAGGCATTTTATACCTTAGTTAAAATTGAAGACGCTGAACAACATGGTGGATGATTATATTTCGTACTGGAATCTGTAAAAGTTGGACAATTTCATTTGTTAGCATGCAGGGCTAGAGTACTGTATTTATAAACAAGTTACACAACTTCTCGTTTAACAATAGACTTTACGACGTAACTACAGAAAGAAAACATTTTACTTTCACGCCATTTTTCATGAGCTTGGAATATTTCATTATTTGTAATAGAACCTTACAAAAATAGAATAGCTAAGATTTAAGGAAAAATAGTAGTGTTGCTATCTGTTTGTCTATAATGTTTGAGTATCTTTTTTATGGAAATAATTTACTTCTAGACTTGATGTAAGAATCGATTGTACTTATAAGTTAACGTTGAAGTGGAGTTAGGCCTACATTCCCTTTGCTATTGTGTTATTATTTACGCGTTTTGGTAGGTTGAAAGATATATTTTCCTTGGATAAAGACTATACAATTTATAAGGCGGTTACTACTAACAGAAATCCACGTGGTTAATACTTAAATATTCCACAAAATTTGTTTGATTAATATTTTATTATTTTAAACACGATTTGTCAAACTAATAGAATCTTATTTTTGTGTCATGTTGCTTTGCATGTTTTTAAACTATTTTTATGGTTCAGTAAAAATTATTTTTTCAACAAATTTAGAATTCTTTTTCAAAATCATCTCATTGACAAAAATAACTAGATAATATATTGATTTGCCGCGCGTAGGGTAGTTTTTTAAAATCAAAATACTCTAAGGTCTAATTTCTCGATTGATTTTAAAACAATATGTCACGACTAACCACGTTGACAGCATTATTCAATGCTAATCAGTTTTTTACAAGTCTAATCGTGACTTTGTGCCAACGCTGATTATCAATAAAGAGTGACGAACCTCGTCGGAGATGTGACGTCTCGGAGAAGAGACCTCTTTTCATATCACTATTGTGGTAAATGTTTCTGTCAATAGAAGCATAGGTGTAGTTTATATGGAGTTAGGGGCGCATATCCTCTCACTTTTTAATCAGTAGGAATAACCCCCACACAAGAGTACATGTCGTCACCAATAAATATACTTTTCATTATAGGGTAAATTACTTTTTAATTACACTAGGATCTAGTGGACACCAACGTTAGGTCTGTATTTAGACAATAATGTCTTAGATCCTGTCTTGAAACCCAAATAATGTCTTAGGTTTATTTTGTAGGTCTTGTCTTGAAACCCAAATAATGTTTTAGGTTTATTGTTCTAGGTCCTGTCTTGAAACCCAAATAATGTCTTAGGTTTATTGATCTAGGTCCTGTCTTGAAACCTCAATAAAGTCTTAGGTTTATTGTTGCAGGTCCTGTCTTGAAACCCAAATAATGTCTTAGGTTTATTGATATAGGTTCTGTCTTGAAACCCAAATGATGTCTTAAGTTTATTGTTGTATGTCTTGTCTTGAAGCCCAAATAATGTCTTAGGTTTATTTATGTAGGTCCTGTCTTGAAATCTCAATAAAGTCTTAGGTTTATTGTTGCAGATCCTGTCTTGAAACCCAAATAATGTCTTAGCTTTATTGATGTAGGTTCTGTCTTGAAACCCAAATAATGTCTCAGGTTTATTGTTGTATGTCTTGTCTTGAAACCCAAATAATGTTTTAGGTTTATTGTTCTAGGTCTTGACTTGAAACCCAAATAATGTCTTAAGTTTATCGTTGCAGGTCCTGTCTTGAAACCCAAATAATGTCTTAGGTTTATTGTTGTAAGTCCTATCTTGAAACCCAATTAATGTTTTAGGTTTATTGTTCTAGGTCTTGTCTTGAAACCCAAATAATGTCTTGGGTTTATTGTTGTAGATCCTGTCTTGAAACTCAAATAATGTCTTAAGTTTATTGTTGCAGGTCCTGTCTTGAAACCCAAATAATGTCTTAGGTTTATTGTTGTAAGTCCTATCTTGAAACCCAATTAATGTCTTAGGTTTATTGTTACAAGTCCTATCTTGAAAACCAATTAATATCTTAGGTTTATTGTTGTAGGTCCTGTCTTGAAACCCAAATAATGTATTAGGTTTATTGTTGCAGGTCCTGTCTTGAAACCCAAATAATGCGACCACCTCACTTCCGCATTTTGAAGTTCAACTTATGCCCATGAGTAGAAAAATACGTGACTAAGAACAAAGAGTAAGAAACAACTAGCGTACTCTAACGAGGTACATTTTAAAGTAGAAAACAGTTATATTTTATTCACCTTACATAACCTAAAAAATTAAATAAGACATCGTTTGTTTGATCTACTTTAACGTAGGTATTTATCATTCTGATACGGAACTATACAAATAAATGTATTTGCGTTATATAATTTTTTTAGAAAAGCGCACAATAATTAATATATGGCTAGTCTACGACTTTGAATTTCTGAATTGCTTCACTTTTTACCGCTAGGGGGAGATGAAATACCTCATCGAGTGGACAGTCCATCCTTAAAGTCCAAGAAACCTAGAAAAGCTCGGACAGCCTTCACGGACCATCAACTGAGGGTGAGTTCGTTCAATAATGTAAGAATATCAAAACTTCGATTAATTACGGAAACTTTAACACGCTTCGGTTTATTTTTTGTTTATTTATTTTGTTTGGAATTAAGCACAAATCTACACAATGGGCTATCTGTGCTCTGCCCACTACGTGTATCGAAACCCGGTTTCTAGCGTTGTGAGTCCGCAGACATACCGCTGTGCCACTGGGGGGGGGGGGAGGCGCTTCGGTTTATGAACAATGTAGACAACTACCTGATGTAGAACCTCAATAATATAGAGAATAAAATCACAGAACATAATTTGGCACATTTTAGTATGTGTTTTGAGGCGTATAATTGTTAAATTGCAGTTCACTGACTTAATCTAGTTCACACCGACTTAATTTTTGTTCAACCATCTGAGTATATAAATATTCTTAGACCACTATTATGTCTGTTGTATCCCAACTGACCTGATGAGACCTGGTATTGGGCGAAAGGCATCATCGGCACTCGATGTACCAGATAGATTGTGGTTAACATATTCTTACATTGTCCCTTTCTTTCACTTATAAGTTCTTATAATTACACTAGAAACTAGAAAGTCAGTTATAATTAAATTAAAACAACAAGGTCGCTGCTGGCGGTGTTTATATATTCTTTCCTATTCACCAAAATTTTAATTTCAAAATAACCTCAGTGGCAGAGTTTTTCATTTTCAAACTTTTCATGTAATGTCTCGAGTTTGTTGTACACGTTTTTTTTTTATTTCTATTTATTTATTTTTTTTGTATGAGCTGCCCTACCGATGTCCCCTGGCGGGACAGCGGTATGTCTTCGGATTTACAATTCTAAGATCAGGGGTTCGATTCCCCTCGGTGGACACAGAAGATAGCCCATTGTGGCTTTGCAATAGCAAAACACACACACACATTCCTACTGGGAATTATTTAAGTTAGAATTGGAGTTTTCAAACTGAGGAATAGCTTATGACCACGTAGACTAAACGACCAAGACAGAGTCCTCTGAGGTTCAGATCTAGTCGTTCCTAATTTTGAATTAGTGACCAAACGGCAATACACACCGTCACAACAGTTTTATCGTGCTCGTTTTACCTAACGAAGGATTAACTGTTACACTTACAATACGTCCGGGCTTGTACATTCTGAGGTTCGCGGGTTCTAATCCCCACTGACCCCCCCACCAAACATGCTCACCCTTTCAATCCCACTGTTCGTTGGTAAAAGAGTAGCCTAAGAGTTGGAAGTGGGTGGTGTTTGACTAGCTGCCTTCCCTTCTAGTCTAGGGACGGCTAGCCCAGATAGTCTTCGTGTAGCTTTGCGCGAAATTCAACGCAAACCAAACAAAGCGTCCGCAGATGAAAATGCGAAGTTTGGCAACCCAACCCGCTAACTATTAGGTCACGTCCAGTCCTATTTATATTAATTGTATATATATATATGTTCCTTTATATGAGTTTCAGGGGACCTGTGAGTTAAATGCCCTTTGATTGATGTATATTATCAGGGGAATGCCCCTGCTCTTTCACATAAACTTCCCAAGTGCATAATACTGAAAGTACAAGCAGTTTAATATATATATATATATATACAAAATTTCAAATATTTTTGTTCATCCAAATTAATGATGAATTTTTATAGCTACCTGGTGGGAATGTAATCAACAATATAATGCAATAAAATAGGTATTTATAAATATGTCGTTAACCTCTAATTCGTGACTTTTATTTCTGGCGACCCCTGGTGAACCCCCAGGGGCACATCGGTATATCTACAGATGTACAACGCTAGAAACCGGGTTTCGATACCCGTTGTGGACAGAGCACAAATAGCCCATTCTGTAGGTTTGTGCTCACTTACAAACAAACGATCCTTTGTGATATTCTTAATAGCTATGATTTGTTTCAAACTGTTTTGAGTTATCCTGTTGGTAAAACACTACCTTAAACCAGGGAAGAAAATAAAATACAGGTTCTTTATATTATAATTTAGCACTGCTAGCGCCTTGTAATGGTCTACAAATACCTTAAGGATATTAATACTGAACAAAATGCACGCATACTATTCAAAATGAGTGACTTTAGTGGTTTTCAAAATATTATTATTTACATGCTGGCCGCGATCCTCAAAACACTTGCGGTAGTTTCATGCCTTTCGCTTGAATTTTCCTTATTCTATCATTTTCACGTACGCAATTTAAGCTACGCTTTTTTACAGGCATTACGTGTTAGATCGATAAATCCTGGTCTATTCGAAAAAAATAATTACGCAGTCAGACAAACGAACTCACGTAGACGTAACTTTATTTAATAAAACTACACGTAAAATAAACAATATATTAAACTAATGGTACTTATAATAGTGTGCAGAATATGAAACGATTATAAATGTTCAGTGTATAACACGGTTTTTCGAGTGGAAATAAAGAAACTTACAAAAACGAAGAATATAACTCGTAGTAAAGGAAGAAGTAGCTAAAAGGTGTTTATAGCAGTCTACACCGAAGCTAAACTATTGCTAAGTAAAGTAAATGTAAAGAAGGTAAACTTAGCTAAATATGCAGTAACGTCTAAATGTGTGGGTTCACAAAGTGATAAGCATATGGCTTTGGACGAACTGCGTATGCTTATTTTAGACCTAAATAAGTCGAGAAAGCCCATAGAAATTGTGTTTAGTGTAATGTTAATTTTTTTAGGAAATTACATGCGGGTTAAATGTTGCTTGTGTGAAATACTTTTCAAATAAAAAAAAACTAAAGTTGATGTCATAGCCAGTCGTCACGTGATGGCAACGACATTATACCATGGTGTACCATACTCGTTGCATTGAAAAGTTAGGTTAAGCAAAAGACAGGTAAGGTAATTCTGAATTGAAAAGCCAATATGCAATCCGAAATCTTCAGACAAAGGCCTTTCTAACAATATGAGATTTCTAGCGTTTGATCGAGAAATTTGCG
The DNA here is from genome assembly GCF_000517525.1 of Limulus polyphemus. Taxonomy (NCBI): domain Eukaryota; kingdom Metazoa; phylum Arthropoda; class Merostomata; order Xiphosura; family Limulidae; genus Limulus; species Limulus polyphemus. The sequence goes on from NW_013672171.1 coordinate 26,079, forward strand.
AGAGAAGTCCGAATAGACAAACGCGAGTGTATTATTTACATAGAAAATTACTTCTGTTATGAGCGCCCTCTAATGAAGCTATACTTTTATCTTTAGAGGTACAGAATAAACTAATCGAGAATTTTTATATATTACTATTTTGCAGCGCCCTCTGTCAATACATCACTGACATCCGTCTGCGTTCTGGAGCATAATAGTTATCCTGTTGGTAAAACACTACCTTAAACCAGGGAAGAAAATAAAATACAGGTTCTTTATATTATAATTTAGCACTGCTAGCGCCTTGTAATGGTCTACAAATACCTTAAGGATATTAATACTGAACAAAATAATACTTTTAAGATGTTACACGAGTTTAGTGTCAAACGTAAACAAAGAAGAATGGAGGATATGGTTTAGATTATAACATTAGAAATAACGAAAAAGGTGGTTACGATGATGAATTTTATTAGTTACTCTCATTCCTACAATTTTGGATCTCAGCTGGATGATCTAGTGATCAACTTAACCTTGCTCCACAGTGGCATTAACCTGCTTCATTTGCTTTAATCGTCCTACTACGTGACAGTAACCCGCTTCATTTGTCCTACTACGTGATAATAACCTGCTTTAATCGCCCGATCATGTGACAATAACCTGCTTCATTCGCCCGACCACGTGACTATAACCTGTTTCATTTGTCCTACTACGTGACAACAACCTATTTCATTCGTCCAACCACGTGTCTATAAACTACTTCATTCGACCTACCACATTACATAACTCCTTCATTTCTTCTACCACGTGATGATCTGCTTCATTTTTCCTACCACTTGACAATAACCTGATTTTTTTTTCATTCGACCACGTGACGACCTACTCCATTTCCCTATCACCAGTGATAATATTTCTCTCTATTCCTAACTTTACTATTAAAATCAATTAAATAATTAAACAGAAACTAAGAGCATTTAAACCAATTTTATACCGGAATATAAAGTCTTTTTTTTTTCCTTCTAGACTTTAGAAAAAAGCTTTGAACGACAGAAATACCTGAGTGTTCAAGAACGTATGGAGCTAGCTTCAAAGTTAAACCTAACCGACACACAAGTCAAGACTTGGTACCAGAACAGAAGGTGGGTAACGATGGTGTTGATTGTATTTTTGACAGTCTGTTATTACTACAGAAGGTGGGTAATGATTGTATTGTTTTCAGTCTGTTATTACTACAGAACAGAAGGTGGATGATGATGGTGTTGATTGTATTGTTATCAGTTTGTTATTACCACAGAACAGAAGGTGGGTAATGATGGTGTTGATTGTATTGTTATCAGTCTGTTATTACTATAGAACAGAAGGTGGATGATGATGGTGTTGATTGTATTGTTATCAGTCTGTTATTACTACAGAACAGAAGGTGGATGATGATGATATTCATTGTATTGTAGTCAGTCTGTTATTACTACAGAACAGAAGGTGGATGATGATGATGTTCATTGTATTGTCGTCAGTCTGTTATTACTACAGAACAGAAGGTGGATGATGATGATGTTGATTGTATTGTCGTCAGTCTGTTATTACTACAGAACAGAAAGTGGGTAATGATGGTGTTGATTGTATTGTTGTCAGTCTGTTATTACTACAGAACAGAAGGTGGGTAATGATGGTGTTGATTGTATTGTTCTTTAGGTGTTATTTTTAGAGAGCATAAGTTGAGTAATGTATTTTTTTTTGTGCGCGCTAGGACGGAATAACCCGACAGATCAGAGTTCATAGTTGTATTTTTTTTTGTCTTACCGTTTATATAGATATCCACCAAAAAAATTATGTCCTAGATTAGAATATGGTTATTGGTTATTTTATTTATTTTATCAGCTACAAGGAATTAACGATGAAGAATCGGGTAGCTATGAGTCAAGGTTTTTACGATGTTGAATGGTTTCTCGCGTGTCCGACTTCTCGGTTTTTCTGATAAAATTGATGTATGTGTTTATAGAAAGGAAGGTCGTACAGGCTGATGAAGTTAGCTGAAGAAAACGTGGACGTGGTAATGACTATTAAAACGTTTTATATCGATGATTTCTTAAGTACTTCACAAAATATATTTAAATAAGTAAGTCTTTGTCACTTGCCGTTTGATTGGTTCCGTTGCAATCAGTAGACAAGTGTGATGTTTTTGTGTGAATATATATTTATTTCTATTATTAAAGGAATTAGTTACTTCCATATCAAGAATGGGCAAATAAGGGTCTACTAAAACGTGCTAATAACACGAAAGAAGTATAATAATGAAATTTAAGTATGAAGAAAAACATCTGGAACGTCAGACTTTGGTGTCACTAGAGACATTTCCCAATTCCCTAACTCGTACATGGTCTAGTTGACATCACTTCCTTTGTCAGGTTTTATGTATGGGCCGGATTATTTACAGTAGGTGTTTGTGACTTGTTGGCGATAAATCTCAACAATAAACATACAGCCCACAATACACTTGTTTTAAAATAATATATTAAAACAAGTCAAACGTATATATACAAATATTCGTTACACTGTTGGTTATCACAGTTGTAGCTAGAGCTTTAAATAATTGTCTCTTTTTCATCAAGTCCACACAAGCTGGTTCAGTTACTTTATAACACAATTTGGTAAGACAAATTATTTCTTCTCTACTCTATTATTACAATACAATATGCGATCATTTCACTTTAGAAATCGCCACTATATGCTATTTATGGCTAAACTCACAATCACGCAATCTAGATGTATATATCTGTCTCGCGAACTAAATTTTCAACGCGTTTTTTTACTCCGACCGAGGTCTATAACGTTCCACACTACTGGATATTATGATGCAATAATACTTAATTAAAACAAAGAAAAACTCAGAAGGTTCTTGTAACATGACGCAATAATATAACTATTGAACTACACAACGTATGATTCGTAAACAGTTACGTAAACAAACTGCCATAAACTATCGCTTCTAAAAATAATTAAATTTAACACTCGCGCTATACAAACTATTTAAATCATATCTCTCCCATTAAACTTAAACTGAAACATTCGTGTATATCTAACTGATGACTTGACATGGGAACAACGGTCGGTGATGATGAAATAATAACATATACTAATTTTCTATTCTATTTTGGGGTTTTGTTCTATTATCCATTTTTTCTTTCTTTTCTATTAAACTTTGCGGGAAAAGCCCTTTTTTATTATTTTTATATTTTTGGCAGCTTTATTTAACATATTTGACATCAAGTTCCTGCACATCTGTGTACGCGCCATGATGTTTTTGTGTTTATAATAAGACAGAATTTTTCTTTATGTCATTTCAAGAGCACTAACGAAAGATTTTGATCTCATGACATTATGGGCGTGTCATCCACAGTGCAAAATGCCTTGGAATTTGTGTCTAGAGAAGTTAAGACGTTGACGCATATGTGTTTATGGACATTTGTAACAGACAATGAAACCTTTAAAAACAGTCCCACTTTGACTGGTCCTAATTATTTCACTATACTTTGCACTGTAGTCAAACGGCAAGAACTAACGAAGCAGACGAATAAATCTCTAGAAGGTTCCAGCGGTATCTGGTGTCTTTCTTCTTTAAAAAGTGTGGTAATTTGAAGCTGTCTCCATCTGTTAAAAAACAAAATACAAATGGTCAAAACTAGTCCTCTTTGATTAAGGTTAACTTTTACGCATGCTCATTTAACCTTCTCGTGCCTCAACGTAACTACGGTCAGCACTTAGAATTTACATTCGTTACTTGCTCGTGTAATAGTAGTATGCAAAATGATTTTGTAAATAGTTGGATAGATATTTAGTAAGTACCAAATAAAATAGTTCTATAACTTAAGATTTGTCTCCAGATTTAGAAAGTAGGGCGTTACATTTATCATAAACACAAGAAAATAAAGTTTGAACCCTTCCAGTAGATTTATGGTATTTCTGTTGTTTTGTTTCGACTGTGCGGGACAAATACATTATGTGAATAAACGCTAAAACAATACTGGATGATTTTAACCAACCACCAAGTTTCTCTCTGCAATTAACTAATGATGTAGGTTTTTTTTTTAATTACACGAACTAGTCCAGAAATATATATACAGGTCCCCCTTGCAATTTGTAATATTTAACATGAAGGTGCAATATTGGGTTAAAATCATCCAACACATTTTTTTTCTCTTTTAAACCATAAGTGAGGAGAGATTCAGCTTTAATATCGTATGTAAGTCAAGGATTTATCATTCTTGATTGTAATGTTGTTTTCACTTTGAAAAAATCGTTTCTCACTGCCAAAACAAATCTACCCCTAGTTCAAAAATCGCCAATATTCTTTTGTTATCATTATAAGTACAAAAATAAACTACTAAATTCCGTTGTTTGTGAATAATGTATCAAAATGCCCCTCTGATCCATTTTGTTTTTTATTTAAATTTTTAAAACAAAGTTGTCATATGTTTATACGTCTAACTTTCTAAACGTTAACGTCCCAGTTGTTCTAGTATTCCTACATGTTTTATTATGTTGTTTTTTCATGTTTATGATACACTTAAAAAGTTATGAGCTGCAGAAAATGTTTAATTTCATTATAAGAGTGCTAAATTTATATTTCCCATAAAAATACGACATTAATCTGACATATTTTAGTTTCTGAATTCAGTTACAAGTAAAAATTGTACTTTTTACATTTTAGAACAAAGTGGAAAAGGCAGACGATGATGGGTCTAGAATTACTTCCGTCAGATGGCGCTGCATTTAGTAGGTTTCCTCAGCTGTGGAGTCCGACTCCTTCACTTCTGTGGCCATATAGCTACAGTAATTACCTATCCACTATATCTACTCTGTCTGGACTGACCAGTAGCAGCATGGCTTCTTCCGGTGGTCCCTCAACCCTGGGGCTATACCAAAGGCAGGCCCCCACTCTGAACAGTCGCCCTGTGTTACCTCGGGCTCTCTATCCTGGGGAGAATGCGTACGCCACGTTACAATAATTTTTCCAAAGACAAACTACACAGTTGTCGTAATTGAAATCGTTGTGGTCAGTTTCTTAGCGGAGCTTCTGTGATAAGAACAAGTACAAGGAAATACACATTCTAAAAGCCTTGTCATTTAAGCTTGTAAGGATTCAACCATTTTGTCGCAAGCTTAAGTATAAATATTTGACGTTGAAGTTTGAACTAAGAACAATGAAAGTCATATTTCATCCCTTTATTTATTATAGAATTGCAGTAAGAACTGCTGTTTGGAAACATGCTACGTTCAAATACGTATCTGTTTTTTCTTGTGAAGATTTTGGCATGTAAGGGATAGAAGTATGAAGTTATATAACTTTTTAAACTTAAAATCTATTATCAGATTTAGTTTATCCTTTGTAATTTGAACATCTTTCAAAATCCCAAGCTTTTTAACACTTGAAATGCCACAGAAGCCTGATTTATCTAATGTAATTACCTTTACATATATATATATATATATATTCCACATCAACAACTTAATGTTAATACTGATTTTCGAAGCTATAATTTTATGTTGATTTCGAGGAAGATGGGAATGATAGCTATCGTAATGAGAAGCAACTGTACAAATGTTTCTTTAAGAAATAATTTTCGTGTTCCTTACAAAGTAAACTAAAAATTATTTGCTCAGGTACAAATCACAGGAAGAGAAGAAATTAATTACTCAAAACGTATTGTTTGTTTTCTTAATGCAACAGTGGAAACGATTGCACGTGAATAAATGTAGCATGTTGTAAGTATTTCTAATGTGTCAAAATGTTATTGTTCCGATATTACACCCAAAATATATTATCGTTACAAGAAAACTAATTTAACTTATTTTGAGTTTTGATATTACACCCAAAATATATTATCGTTACAAGAAAACTAATTTAACTTATTTTGAGTTTTGATATTACACCCAAAATATATTATCGTTACAAGAAAACTAATTTAACTTATTTTGAGTTTTGATATTACACCCAAAATATATTATCATTACAAGAAAACTAAATTTAACTTATTTTGAGTTTTGATATTACACCCAAAATATATTATCATTACAAGAAAACTAAATTTAACTTATTTTGAGTTTTGATATTACACCCAAAATATATTATCGTTACAAGAAACCTTATTTCAGTAAATATTGTTTACATTGAAACAGGACATAGAAATCGTCAATTAAACATTTAAAAAAAATTAATTCCAAGTTATAACTCTTTAGATAAAACAAGTGATGAAACTGACTACAGACTGCTTCCCTTTAAATTTACCCGTTTCCCATGGCTCAGCGGTAAGTTTGAGAGCTTCTAAGGCTAAAAATATAGTTCGATTCCTACGGTAGGCACGGCTCAGACTTGTGTTTAACAACAAAACAAATCCTTCAGCCCTCCATCCTTTTAAATAGCTGATGAAAAAATGTCCATAAATCACTGCATGCCCTACTAACTTATATGCGTATATTTACAAATATAAATCGTACATCACAGAACACTTCATAAAATAGAATGGGGATGATAAAAATGAATATTGAATGAGGGAGGAGAGAAAAGACGTGACCAAAGAACACATCACTACTGATGGTGGTATAGGAAGATGGATGGATCATTCAGTTCGAAGGAATAGGAAGAAACAAATTAACAATGAATGAAATGTGTTAAAAAAAAGTAAGAACTCACTTATTATTCAAAATTTCAACCTTGTCTTACAAACAATGTTAAAGTTCACTTGTCTCAAAGAGGTTAAAGTTTATTTTTCTCAAAGTGCGAGAAATCGTTCACAGATGAAAATATACGGACTTTCTCGTAATTCTTTATCGTTTTCCATTTCCACACCACTTGAGAATGGTTTGTTTGCAGTTAAGCAGAAACTACACAATTGGCTATTTGTGCGGTGCCCACCACGGGTATCGAAACCCGATTTTTAGCGTTATAAGCCATCAGACTTACTGTTATGCCACTAAGGAGCTTCTAAGAATGCAAGTTGATGAAATTTTATATAATACAAAATTGTTAAATATATATTTCATAAAAGAGTTTGTAGAACTGCAACAAATCATGTTTGCTCAGGTGAAGTAAAACTATCAGATTTAACACTTTTTACAAATACATGTTTTTACACTGGACTTCCGTAACACTGTCAATTCATACTGAAAATATTGTTTAAAATACTGATTATCAGGTGCAAGTATATAAAGTACACTAGAAATTACATAAAATATATTAACAGTTATTCTTAGAAAATGAGTTTTAATTAACAAACTGCCATCACAATAAGGACTGGTTATCTAAGATGGATTTTTTTAAGATTCTAAATATTTTAGGCTTTAAGTTTATAAAACTAGCTTTCAAAGATTGTAACTTTTAAATATATTTTTTTTAAATGCCTAAACCAGTTGGCAAGTGTCTTGTTTGCCCTGATAAAGCAATAATGGTGAAACGTTGGCTTAAATAAAACCAATTACGTTTTCTGAAGTAAGATGTATTTTATTTCTCCTTTTAATAACAAAAATTCTGTCCTCACGAATTACTAAAACAAGAAACCTTTCAAAGTTAAATCGTATTCATGTAACATTTTAGAGATAGTTCACACGTTATCTGAATTAAAAGTGTTTCCTATGGTTTAATTAACTGTGATGTAAAATATACAGGCATAATATATATATACAACCACACAGAAGATCTAAGATAAGGTCTATGAAAGAAAAAACAACATTAGATACGATCATTAGCGCCCACTTATATATTTTCGGGAGGGGGGGCAAAACATGTACCTAGGGGATCAACTTTTACAAGTGAACAAACTAAAAAAATATGTGTGCTTAAACGCAAACACAAATTTACAGTTTCAATAAAAATTACAAAAAATATTTAGTTTAAGTGCAATGTTAAGCTTACGTCATAATACGTGCAATTGTTTGTGAAATGTAGGGGACAAATGCGGATATCCATGAATACGATGTTAATAAAATCTAGATAAACTTTAAGTTGACACAACGTTTCGGGCCAAAAAGGTTTAGGCCCGAAACGTTATGTCAAGTTAAAGTTTTCCTAGATTTTATTAACATCGTATCTAGTGTTGTTGTAAAATGTTTTACTTCAAATTGTTAAAAACTGAGTCCTTCTTATTCAGGTACAAACAATAACTTACAAATATGATAAAAGGCTGATTCTTAACATAAACAATGATATGTTCATTAATGTAGATAATTTGTAGATACATCTTAATGCAATTTGTTTGACTTTTTCAGCAACTTGTATGAGAGCTAATAGGATACAGTAAGCTCATACTCAATGTAAAAATTATACATTATATGAAACAGAAAATATAACTGCTTTAATACAATAATATAGAAAAATACATTTTTTTCTGATTTTTAATCACAACTGGTAAGTTTGGAACTCTTATCAATGGGAAAAAAAAACTTACGTTTGTAAAGTGATTTTTTATTTGTTTGTTTAAGATTTCTAGAGCAAAGCTACACAAAGGTAGTTTGCGGACACTCGTTTCTACATTTGAACTGATATAGAAACGAAAAGATGGCTAGTCAACATAACCTACCACTAAGTCTTGGGGTGCTCTTGTCTGACCGAATAGTGAGAGTTGACCATTGGCTAGTCAAGAGCACCTACCACTAAGTCTTGGGGTGCTCTTGTCTGACCGAAGAGTAAGAGTTGACCATTGGGTAATCAAGAGCACCTACCACTAAGTCTTGGGGTGCTCTTGTCTGACCGAATAGTAATAGTTGACCATCATTCTTGTAGCTCACCTATTACCCCAAAAAGAGGAGCATATTTTTGTGGAACCAGACAGCGAATTGCGAATCCTCGGATTCACAGGCCGAGCACGTTAATTACTAGGCCACACCCAGCTCCTAGGGTGACACCAAAGTGTTTTATTTGTAACTTTGATGACTCAATATAAGTTAATCAAATTTAAAATTTTCAAACAAATTTGGACAAAAGGAAATGTTCAAATCAACCCATTTCCACAAAGCTGTCACAAATTCCCCAAATGGGTGTTGACTTAGCAAAAGTTTTAAAAATTGTGTTTCAACAAACTTATTTTAAATAAAGTAAATGTGTTTCTAGTTTCACGACCGATACAAAGCTCTTTTTGAATAACATTTAATCTATTTACCGTTGTGTGCATCAACATCTACTAGATTCATTCTGTACATTTTAATTTTTAAAAAATGATCATCTTTGTTTTAAATTCGTTCACAGATCACCCATCAAAATCAAATATATCTAAGCTATCGTGAGTTTTTTTGTAAATGAGATAAATACAAAATTTGGAGCTTTGTGTGCTTTATTGTTTACGTTTTATCAGATTCATCGTAACCTACACATAACGATAAAATCTCTAAATCAAATAAGAAAATGTATTGCTTGCTTTGCTTTGAAAGAAAAATCCATAATGTAGCGTTCCAAATGCACATCGGTTTTATAAATATGAAAAATTATATACAAAAAACAAAAACATTTATTTAATGTATATAGTTCCTAATAGATGGCGACGTAGTAATAGAATAAGTTCAATAAATAATTTTTTTTAATCACAGTATTTTGGCACTTGTGTATAAAGTTAAAATCATAAATAATATTCGAAACATGTAGAGTCCTCAACTTTTTGAAAGCCATAGATAGGTCTAAATAAAATGTTTTTAATTTTGCACCAGCTTAACGTTGAAAATTATTTATGATTTTAAACAATTTTTTATTTCGATTTCCTAATAACAGATGAAGTTAAACAGTAAGGATATGTATTAAATAATTGTAATAAAATAAAATAAAATCTATTATGCGGTTAAGCTGCAGTACATAGGTTGTGTATAAATTACAAAATGTATTGAAACGTCACAAATAGAAAAATAATTATTACGTAACTGAAACAGATAGCAAAATATTTTTTTTTCTTCTAGTAATGAGGTTTTTTTTTTTAGGTGTCAAACGCTTATATTAACGCTTATATTTTACCGGGAACAACACTTCTCCACTTGATGTAATAAACTAAAAACTATAGTAAAATAGATATAAACATTTTTATTTTGTCGGGATAGTTTTATAGTGAATTATTTAAAAAACAAATCAAGAATGAATAAGTTTATCCATCAATATTTTTATCTTCTGGAGAGAGACATGATAGATGCTTCTTGATAGCATTTTTATGTCAAAATCTGTGGAAATAAGGTTTGTATTTTTTTGAATCTCGTTTTCGAAAGGTATGGTCTTCTGTACAAGAAATCAAGAAGTATTGAAAAGAAAAAATATGTCTGCGGACTTACAACGCTAGAAACCAGGTTTCGATACCCGTGGTGGGCAGAGCACAGATAGTCCACTGTGTAGCTTAACTTTGAGCTTAATTTCAAACAACTGAATAGTTCTCGTTTTCTGTTCCTGCCTTGAGCATTGGTTTACAGAGTATTTTTTGCTTCCGTGCCTTCAGCCTAGTTTGGAGAGTAGTTTTTAGTTTTATGCATTCAGTATGGTTTGGAGAGTAGTTTGAGCTCTGTGCCTTCACTCTGGTTTGGAGATAAGTTACTGGTTCCGCTCTTTCAATCTGGTTCAGAGATAAGTTACTGGTTCCGCTCTTTCAATCTGGTTTAGAGAGGAGTTTCTGCCGCTTTACTGAGTTCTTCGTCAGTTGAGGTTTTGCTCATAACAACATAGCAAATAAACCAATTGACTGGATATTTAATTTAATAAATATACGTTTTTATTTTTCATAATCTGCACGTGAGATATGGACAGTTTCGGTGACGAGGAACCCACTTTGAGACTAATAATGGCTGGAGACGGCTTGAATGGGTAATGAAGAAAAACTTTAATATAAGTTTAACATAACAGCAAATGTACAGCGTTT
>NW_013672171.1:36952-40441 GCF_000517525.1 Limulus polyphemus
CAGCGTTTCGACAAGTTTTTCTTCATTACCCATTCAAGCCGTCTCCAGCCATTATTTGTAATATTATGTTAAAGGCTATCTGATACGCTGTAATAAACTATATTACTTTACAGTCTGTTATATAGAACCACCTTTCTGTTATATAGAATCACCTTTTTGTTATATAGAACAACCTCTCTGTTACATAGAACCACCTTTATGTTATATAGAATCACCTTTTTGTTATATAGAACAACATCTCTGTTACATAGAACCACCTTTATGTTATATAGAATCACCTTTCTGTTATATAGAATCACCTTTTTGTTATATAGAACAACATCTCTGTTACATAGAACCACCTTTATGTTATATAGAATCACCTTTCTGTTATATAGAATCACCTTTCTGTTGTATAGAATCACCTTTCTGTTATATATAACTACCTTTCTGTTACATAGAACTACCTTTCTGTTACATAGAATCACCTTTCTATTATATAGAACAGCCTTTCTGTTAATATAACCATATTTCTGTTATATAGAACTACCTTTCTGTTATATGGAACCACCTTTCTGTTATATAGAACTACCTTTCTGTTATATAGAACAACCTTTCTGTTATATATAATTAAAAGGAAGGTTTATTATTGAGTTACAAAGTAGCACACTTTGTGTAACTACTGGGACAAGTTCGTCTCTTATAGATACATTGTGGTAAATCAAACCACTCTCTGGTCCAACTGAAATGTTCGGGTTAATTTATGTTTGCAATAAACTTGTAGTAGTTGATAGATGGAGAGCCAGATTCTCCAATTTCCCTTTCAGCGTGTGTGAAAGCGTAAAACTGTGTGTGAATACAGCTATGTAGAATCCACTTGGGTTATATTAACCATCATTGATTTATTTGAGGTGGTTGAAGTTGAGAGAGCTCGAAAGTATAGTTAGCAGATGATTAAAAACATTCAACATGGGTATATATATATTCCGGGTTTAATGGGACAAATTCACCTTTTGTGGAAATCAAATTACGATCGCCAATAAAGAATAACCTGAGAATACTGAAATCAAATTATGATCTTCAGCAAAGGTTAACCTGAGAATGCTGAAATCAAACCGTAATCTCCAACAAAGGTAAACCTGAGAATACTGAAATTAAATTATGATCTCCAATAAAGGTAAACCTGAGAATACTGTAATCAAATTATGATCTCCAGCAAAGGATAACCTGAGAATACTGAAATCAAATTATGGTCTTCAGCAAATGATAACCTGAGAATGCTGAAATTAAATTATGATCTCCAGCAGAGGATAACCTAAGAATAATGAAATTAAATTATGATCTCCAGCAAAGGATAACCTGAAAATACTGAAATCAAATTATGATCTCCAGCAAAGGATAACCTGAGAATGCTGAAATCAAACCGTGATCTCCAACAAAGGTAAACCTGAGAATACTGAAATCAAATTATGATCTTCAGCAAACGTTAACCTCAGAATGCTGAAATTAAATTATGATCTCCAGCAAAGGATATCCTGAGAATACTGAAATCAAACTTTGATCTCCAGCAAAGGTAAAACCTGAAAATACTGGGTAATTCTGAGCTTAAACGTCTGTTTAAAAATTATCATTGTAATTTAGTAAGTGGACTATGGTCTAAACGTTCTTATAGTATTACAATTGTGCACTGAATTCTTTGTGTAATTGTCATGCCGTTTTCTTGATTCCAATGACGCTGCAGAGCGACCTTACTCATACGCTACACTTCTCGTCGCCTCGAAACCAAGAAAACTACGGAAGCAATCTTTAGAAAACTCGGTCCATATGATGAACGACTGACTAAGTCCTTTATAATATGATATTGCTACTGTTTAGGCTGAATGTTCAGCGATTTATAAGATACTTTTCTTGCAGCGCAGAATTATGATTATGTTACATGAGTTTGGTATCCACAAATAAATGAAACATCAGATTTTTCTGGGGTTGAGCCCGAGAAAGTTTGTACGTTTGTACCATATTTAAACCCTTTTTATTTCTAAAATAAATATTCTTAACGTTTACTGTTAGGAGTGAGCATGGCGGTTAAAAAATAGCTGAAGGCTTGACAAGTCGTGTTGCAAAAAAAAAAAAAACGCTTTGAACGTCTAATAACAGGGCTGGGAGATATCGAGTTTAGATATACGTAACATTAAGAACAGAACCAAATGCTTATTCAGAAGTATCCATGTTGTAGAGAATGAAAGGATACATATCAAACTGAAGCAAAGCACAAGCATCACTTTTGTGGAAGTTGCTCAACTTTTAAATCAAGTACTCGAATTATTGGAATTGATTGTGCGCACCTAGTGATTAAACCGAAAATGAAAATTCTGTTTTGATGTTGTAAGAAATGTAAAGCAATGGAGCAGTACTCAAACATAGAATTTAAGATGTTCATCATTCTAACAGCAATTCAGATGTTGCATGTGTCAAAATGAAAGTCGCCATCTATTTCTGTGTTAGACATTTTGTTTACAATCACAGTGACCCCAAGCGGTAAACCCTGAAACTAAACTAACAGTACAGTTGGGTCAGCACTTGTAGCTCTGAGTAAGATAAGCAGACTATACCGATCTGGAGGATATCGCTGATACTACTTTTCAGAATTTTAAGCAAACGAGTGACAAGTTCAAGAGAATGCACACAATGACGATTCTGTCAGGTTTGAGTTTTATGAACATAATATAATTTAATTAGCTATACTAAATATTTTAAAAACTATATACACACTATTGAGCCAATGCTGAGAAAAACGATATGCAATGGTGAAAATAATTAAAGATGAGATGAAGCATAATAATAAGGCAGCCATTCCAAACCCAAGGTGTTATTCTATGTGATTGGCTGTTGAAAAACTATCTTTTTTTTGACAAAAAACTGAGGAACATAATGAAAAATATAATAGGAAAACAGAACAGTGTGAACACAAAAGATGTATACCCACCGAAAAACAAAAATTGTAAAATGATTGGAAGGTACATTTGCAGAAAGCTGTGGAAGATATCACAAACGATGTATAAAGGAACCATGCATGACGTTTTAATATTTTGGTGACGATCAGAGTACTGATCAAATCACTGATATCACACTTACAATTGGTCAATGAAATATAGATTCAAGATTTCTTTTTATCAAAGATATGTTTGAGACTAGATAAAGATATTAACAAAAAATATCACTTGCAAGAAGAATTAGATGCTTGACGCCTTGAGTACTTAAGGATTACTTCCCGAAACTACATTCACCAAATACCTAACATTTACCACATATTCAACGATATCCAGCATTCACCACATGTCCAATAATATCCAACATAATTCCAATGATCTCTAGAACTACAGATTAGATAAAGGTATTATCAAAAAATATCACTTGCAAGAAGAATTAGATGCTTGACGCCTTGAGTACTTAAGGATTACTTCCCTAAACTACATTCACCAAATACCTAACATTTACCACATATTCAACGAT
>NW_013672171.1:41167-43234 GCF_000517525.1 Limulus polyphemus
ATATTCAACGATATCCAGCATTCACCACATGTCTAATAATATTCAACATAATTCCAATGATCTCTAGAACTACATGATTCACAAGACTACTTCCATATACTTAGGCAATAACTACAGGATTCAAAGGACGTCTACCATATTTGTAATTAGTAGCTACAGGATTCAAAAAACGTCTTTCATATTTCTAATCAGTAGCTACAGGATTCAAAGGATGTCTATCATATTTGTAATCAGTAGCTACAGGATTCAAAAAACGTCATGATTCAAAATATCTGTTCCACATTCCTAACTTATAGTAATACGATTCAAAATACTTCTTCTATATTCCTAGCCAACAAATGCAGAATTAAAAAGACCTCTTCCATATTTATAGTTCCTTCTAGAGCTTCAGGATCCACAAGACTTCTTCTATCTACCGAACGAATAGTTACAGGATTCAAGAGATTTCTTCCTCATTCCTAGCCTATATAAATTCAAAATACCTCTTTCTTATTCCTAGCAAATAGTTACAGGATTCAAAAGATTTCTTCCTTATTCCTAGCCTATATGAATTTAAAATACCTCTTCCTTATTCTTAGCCAATAGCTGCAGGATTCACAAGACCATTTTCATGTTTCTATCCAATAGTTACAGGGCTTGCAGGATTATTTTCGAGCTCCTATCCAATTCAGAAGTAGCGTATTATGGGAAAGCTTGATGTGAAACATGGTAGACGTCACGAATCATATAAATGGATCGAACAACGAGGAGAATTATATTGACATTTTGCACTCCAAAAATGTTCGGCCCTAAGAACACTACACAACTAACCACAGAGAAGTAGAATCACTACCATCCATGTTTTCTCTAATCAAGAATGTTTAGGAATGACTCAAGTCAAATCTGGTTCACACCATTACCTTATCATCATAACAACGAAAGGCTCGAAGACCTGGTACGTAGAAGGATGGGTATTGTGAATTGTTGCAAGTGGAATGAAACAGACAAGATACAGTGTCAAGTTAGACAAAAGTAGAGTATTTATTTTTAAAATGAACGAAAAAAAAATCGTTGGAACTATGAATAATCAGTTGGATTGTTTAATAGGTGGGTTGAAAGTAAAATTAATCGATTAAAAAACCCAACACTAAACTGTGTTTAAATAATCGTAAAAGAAAACAAACTACAGCTTTATAGAAATAAAACTATGCTTAAAAGTAACTGGAAGCCTCGTTGTATTAATATTCAAACAAGAACATACACAGTCAACGAGTATTGGAAGACATGAACAACAAAGACGAAACTCCTATAAGTCTTAACTCTTTCAGTATCAAAATTTAATTTGAATAAAACTGTTTTCACAATCCACATTCTCTCTATAGCTGAAAAATCACAAATCGGATCAAATATATCCAGAGTCACATGTGTTTCAAGTGACAACTGTTATGTATTCCCACGCATGGAGTGTCGTAGAATACAACTTACATACTAGAACATTAGCTAGTCTCCTTAACTGAATATTGCTGAACAGAAAGAAACACCTAGTGTTGAATTAGCACATGACATCGATCGGATTTAGAATGTTGTGAATTAGAACTATGGGAGCATTTAAAAATTATATAAATGTGAAAGATACATTATAGGAGAGTAAGATATGTGATATCCATAGGAGTAGACAAAAGAAGAAATCACAAGCTTTATCAATGATATTGATCAGAGAAATTAATAACGTAGTTACTAATAATAATAAACAGCATTTGATATTACAAACGACAAAACATTTTAAAGTATATCGTAAATAACATAACAAATTAGCAACTCAGTTTGTTAATAAATACTAATTTATTATTTCTTCTAATATAATTAAACATGTTTTGCTATGGTTTCTAGCAAATTTTTGGGTACCCGAAATCCATTAGTTAGTCATTATTAATTATTAAACCTTAATGAGTATTTTTCCTTTATGTATTTAATATAATATTCTGTGATGTATTCAGGTGTCAAGATCTTAAGATACGCCCCCTAGCGGCTCAGCAGTAAATTTGCGGACTTATAACGCTAAAAATTGCATTTCGGTACCTGTGAAGG
>NW_013672171.1:43995-46691 GCF_000517525.1 Limulus polyphemus
ACTCGCAATCTGAGGGTCGCGGGTTCGAATCCCCGTTCCCACCAAACATGCTCGCCCTTTCAGCCGTGGGGGCGTTATAATGTGCGGTCAATCTCACTATTCGTTGGTAAAAGAGTAGCCCAAGAGTTGGCGGTGGATGGTGATGACTAGCTTCCTTCACTCTAGTCTTACACTGCCAAAGTTAGAGACGGCTATCGCAGATAGCCCTCGTGTAGCTTTGCGCGAAATTCAAAACAAACAAACAAACCTTTTGTCCCTTTTCTGAAGTAGCATACTGCTTGGTTACTCAAGTAATTCAACGCCCTCTGTTGCACTACGCTTAAATTATGAGGGTTTGAATGCTCCTAATGAAAAAATAACAACAACAAAAAAAAACGCCTCATGTTCCCTCTGCAACAGGTGACCAATGAAAACCACAGAGCTGCAGATTTTGCGCAATCATATTATCCAGGTTGATTTCCGGTATGATTGTTTTCAACATGGATGTTAGCAAACATAGAAAGAAATTATTAGTTTAATTTTAAAGATAAGCAGATAATGGCTATCAAATCTTTATTAGACAACAAAGATATTTTCAAAGTCTTACGGACAGCATATGAGAAGACGAAATTTTACGCTCGTTTTCACCTAGTTTTACCCACAATGCATTGAAGCTATTTGTTCCGAGTTAACGCGTTTAAACCATACAGATCAATGGTTTCCACACGGGATGAATTCAGTCGTTAATATAGTAGTCGAAAATAGGCGGAATATGACGAGTGAGTGTGTGTGTTTTTCTTATATAAAAGCCATATAGGACTATTTGCTGTGTCTACCGAAAAGAATCGAACCCCTGATTTTAGCATTGTAAATCCCTAGACTTACCGCATGTCCCAGCGGGGGCCATGACGACTGAATTATTCGGGTTTATTCCTTGGTTTCTAATATATATATAATAAACAAGCGTCTGGAAATTGAAACAAAATCTCTATTGTGTGCATGCGCAACAACCTTATCAGTTTAGAAATTGGAAAATTATTTAAGCAAATATAAAGGTGTATAACGTGTATTCTAAACGTTTAATAGCGTGAAACAAAAACAACAATACCAACATAGTCTAGCATATTTCAATTTTCCTTTCTTTAGATCTTGTAGTGCTAATTGGAGTATTTTATTATGTATAATAATATATATAAAAAACAAACAGAATACTCCAAAAATCATTTATTTAATTCAATCAACGTTTCAACATTATGGTTTTATCAGGACCCCTACAGGACAAAACTTATCATAACGATCTGATCTCAAAGACCCTGATAAAGCCGTTGTTACGTCTCCGTTCGTTCGTTAATTAATTTTCCGTAAATTCGTTCCGACGAAACTTTAGCGACACAAGTCCTTTCTCAAATAAGACTGGTTTATTCTTTCCGAATACAACTTTACCGATACACTTAATTTCAACAGTCGCTCTATAACAAACGCTATAATTCTCAACGAATGTCTCACGTGCTCGTGCTCGACAATACTCAGTTCAATTACACATAATGTTCCCGTCACTTTGTGACCGTCTTATATATACAAGACTAACATATATCTAGTAAACGCTAGAGCATTCATGAAGGAACAGGATATTTCTAGAAGGAGGTGGCGTGATACTAGTCACGTGACTTCGCTGACGCAACACTCCCCCTCCTTAGTATTGTTCGTCTCGAACAATAGCCACTTACAATAAACCAATAACAATTAACAATAACTTAATTAAATGTACAGAATTACAATCACAAAATTACAATTCAACAAAGTCTCTTAATTTTACGGGACGTATCTTCTTCCGTACTGGTCTCCGTCTCGTTGGCTTCTGCTTCATATGGGATTCATCTGCTTCATCAGGAAATGTCCAATCGTCGGTAACAGTCACGTCAGTGGTAGTAACTTCATCAAAACTGAGTAGAGTTTCTTCTTCAACATTGACTTTTTCAGGTGGCACTTCTTCAGCAGCATCATTTGTTCCTTTGTTCACTTCGTCCCAACTGAAATGTCCTGGACCGTGAGAACGCCAAAGCCTGTTGGCATGCACCACTTTTGGTTTACCTCGCCGACCACATTTTATTCGGAAAGTCACGTCTGAGAGACGATCCACTATGTCATATGGGCCTTCCCATGGAGAAGACAACTTAGGAGACTTCCCTTTGGTCTTCCTGGGATTACACAACCATACCTTGTCTCCTGGTTCAAAGCTGACTTCAGTAGATCTCTTATCATAAGTTAACTTTATCGAATCAGCAGACGTTTTCAAGTTTGAACGCACTTGATGGTGGATATCATCCATCCTTTCCGATAACCCTTTCACAAACTCTGACACATTCTCAGGCAACTCTTCATAAGGTGGGCGTCCTGTTAAGAGATCCACTGGCAATCGAAGTTCCCGACCAAACATCAACTTTGCTGGAGTGTATCCAGTGGTTTCATGCTCTGCTGTCTTATAGGCCATCAACAGTGGAGGGAGTAAGGCATCCCAATCATCTTGGCGGCTATTACAAAACTTTGCCAATTCCTGTCCCAGTGTCCAGTTGTACTTTTCTACCATCCCATCAGACTGTGGGTGAAGTGGCGTTGTCCTGGTCTTTCGGATGCCAAACAACTTGCAGCATTTTTGGAACACAGCTGATTCAAAGTTACGGCCTTGCTTTTACACTTGCTTTTAGAAAATCAATTAT
>NW_013672172.1:0-1296 GCF_000517525.1 Limulus polyphemus
TTAGGAAAACTGGAGCATGTCGATTAAATGGTTGATTAACGTCCAGGAAAAACCTTTTATAGAATAAAATAAGTAAGAATTTGTAATGATATATTACTAACTATCTGTTGGTAAGTTTACCCTGTTATTCACGAGGAAAGAGAATTTAAGTACTCATCTCAGTTGTGCACCAGAAACAATAAAAATAAGGCTAACAATGGCTTTTATTTAGTATATTCAACAGTACAATAGACATTTTTATATATTAGTCACATACTTGCTCTGCATTATGTACAATAGAGTGCTATTTATTTATTCGCTTGACACAGAGACTCTAAGGTCAGTGCATATATATATATAGTTATCTAAGATTCACAAAAGTGTAGTTCGAAACCGAAACCGAGCAGTTTATTCTTGGAGAATCAACGAAATATTACATGTTTAACACGTTAATCATGGATGCTGAGTAGGTAATGTTACCAACTAGATCAGAGTCGAGTGGTCAGCCCCGGCTATCTATTTTTATTTATTTGTTTATCTTGACTAATCTGACTTTGAATACATGTCTCTTCACTTCAACACACATCACAAAACATGTTATCGGAATTTTTATCCCGATTATGAATTCAAACCGGTTTTATTTTTAACAAAATATACTCAAGGCTCTTGCGTGACATTTCAATAAAAACAGCCGTTAGATTGCGTTGTAGAAGAAAAAAAGGTAACCAGACTACGTTCTACTGACAAGGAACAAAATCTTAAAACGTCTTCTACTGAAGAAAAAAAAGGTAACCAGACTACGTTCTACTGACAAGGAACAAAATCTTAAAACGTCTTCTACTGAAGAAAAAAAAAGGTAACCAGACTACGTTCTACTGACAAGGAACAAAATCTTAAAACGTCTTCTACTGAAGAAAAAAAAAGCGATGTCCGAACAAAATGTTAAACTATGTTCTTTTCAGAACAAAGTATATGTCCGAACAAAATGTTAAACTATGTTCTTTTCAGAACAAAGTATATGTCCGAACAAAATGTTAAACTATGTTCTTTTCAGAACAAAGTACATGTCCGAACAAAATGTTAAACTATGTTCTTTTCAGAACAAAGTATATGTCCGAACAAAATGTTAAACTATGTTCTTTTCAGAACAAAGTACATGTCCGAACAAAATGTTAAGCTATGTTCTTTTCAGAACAAGGTATATGTCCGAACAAAATGTTAAACTATGTTCTTTTCAGAACAAAGTACATGTCCGAACAAAATGTTAAACTATGTTCTTTTCAGAACAAAGTACATGTCCGAACAAAATGTTAAAAC
>NW_013672172.1:2296-4167 GCF_000517525.1 Limulus polyphemus
GCCATTATTAGTTATACTTTGATTAGCCCTAAATCAGTTTTAATTGCAATATTATTTTAGCGAATTCTAATATGAAACTACCAAAGAAACAATGAAAACCAATTTGAAGAAACTGTGATTAGCTGAAGTTTAAAATAAATATTTATTCATTTCAGAATTGTACTCAGTTATATTCAACTAGGTGTCGCTGTTCTACAAGCATTTTAACAATATTTACTTTGGCTTCGGCAGATAACCTCATCCGGGTAGATTCGACCCGACCTTTCAGATCTTCGATTTCTTGAAGCATACGCGCGATAATGATCTTCAAACTTAGCTGAAAAAATTAAATTTGTTATGTCATAAAACAGATATTATAATCTGAAGCTAAGCTATATATGTCATTTAAACTTTAAGCAGAGTTTGGAAAAACATTTTAAATAGTTTATTAATAACTAGCGAAAGTAACCGGTTTCGCTCTTGTTATTAGATTGATTTATTTTAGATAACTATGTCAGTGTGTGTATTTTACGGGACGAGGCCTGTTTATAAAGGTAACCTTCCCTCTGATTTGTTCTCCGATTTTAAACTTAAATAATATAAATAAATTAAAAAAACTATTTAATTAACGGAGCCTCTAAATTGAAAAAACAAATATTTTTTTCAATTTTTTAGTTTATACATGTCATTCTATACTTTCAGCACATAGCCTCTTGACAATAATATTAGGTTATACTTTTATTGCTAAGCAATCTCATATAAAAGCCATTGTTGGAACGCATTGTTACCAAAACCCATTGACTTTTATATATATTAGAGGTTCTTATATAAGGAACCACTTCTTTACTATGTAGTTTTTCGCTAGCTTGTCTCATTAAAAAGATGAGCATGTACGTAGATAAGATAAGTAATAACACCCAAGTGCACACCCTCAGGGTCCACTTAGTATGGGTGCAAAATTTCAGGTTTCTAGGTTTCTTGGAGCTATGGTGGTCACATTTCTTTTCTATGTG
This sequence comes from Limulus polyphemus, assembly GCF_000517525.1. Lineage (NCBI taxonomy): Eukaryota > Metazoa > Arthropoda > Merostomata > Xiphosura > Limulidae > Limulus > Limulus polyphemus. The sequence continues at coordinate 3,289 of NW_013672172.1, forward strand.
TTTTTTTCTAGCTTGCTTTACAAAAAGATACGCTCGCGCACACCCACGTGGATAAGTAATAATACCAAGTGCACACCCTCAGGGTTCACTTAGTATGGGTGCAATATTTCAAGTTTCTAGGTTCTTTCCTCTTGGAGTTATGGAGGTCACACTCTCACACACACAGACATACAGACCCACATACACGCCGTTTTATTACTATAGATAACAGTTAGAACGATCTCTGTTGCAAATAACTTTCAAGGCTGTTTTTACTGATTTACAGAACAAGCCTTTTATTATTATTACAGGTAGAAGTAGAAGAAACCCGAATCCCCTTCTCGTCACGACTTCTCTATACTCTTTAGTTAGAGATACAAGAAAACTGAATCCCCTTCTCATCACGACTTCTCTATACTCTTTAGTTAGAGTTACAAGAAAACTGAATCCCCTTCTCATCACGACTTCTCTATACTCTTTAGTTAGAGATACAAGAAAACTGAATCCCCTTCTCATCACGACTTCTCTATACTCTTTAGTTAGAGATACAAGAAAACTGAATCCCCTTCTCATCCCGACTTCTCTATATTTTTTCTTGTAATTCTAACTAAAGCCTGAATCCCCTTCTCATCACGACTTCTCTATACTCTTTAATTAGAATTACAAGGAAACTGAATCCCCTTCTCATCATGATTTCTCTATACTCTTTAGTTAGAGTTACAAGAAAACTGAATCCCCTTCTCATCACGACTTCTCTATACTCTTTAATTAGAATTACAAGGAAACTGAATCCCCTTCTCATCATGACTTCTCTATACTCTTTAGTTAGAATTACAAGAAAACTGAATCCCCTTCTCATCACGACTTCTCTATACTCTTTAGTTAGAATTACAAGAAAAC
>NW_013672172.1:5001-6050 GCF_000517525.1 Limulus polyphemus
GACTTCTCTATACTCTTCACTTACAGTAAATTTTGCTTGTAACATCGACTTTCTCAATAACTTTATCGTAACTCAAATTACCTCAAAATATAATTACTGTGATATAGGTTTCACATCTTTCACGTGTTAGAGAATTGTTGAAAATCGCACAATTAAAATTGGAAACGGTATATTACTCTTGTCCATAACCATGCATTCTACTGCGGCATTTACTTTAAAAACGAATCACGCATAAAACCACGTGTTCAAAAGGTCTCACATTTGTTCACCCAAAGAAGTATTGTCCTCATAATTTAATTCCTTATGATTATTTAGTTGCCAATTTCAAGATTTGACAAGATTGCTATAACTTGGTAGCAATCTTAAAACATTAAAGAAATATCTATCACCGCTCGGTGGCTTTGGTGTTAGTAGCAAGAAAGAGTATTAAATAATTTAATTATTACCGCTTGGTGACTCTGGAGTGAGTTACATGATCACATGTTATAAATCAAGTGTTATGGGGTTATAAGACTCTGACACAGCACACAGATGATCTTTTGTGTTAAAAACAGTTCTCCTGAATGAAATACAAAGCATATTTTTATATATATTTGATTGTAAATGTGCGTTATATTAGCACCTTAACTTGAGAAGATTATTTTATGCTCCTTGTTAAATACAAAGTCCAGTTTTCACCGCTTACAAGTTCAAAGTTATCTCAATGTTAGTAAAGGCGCCAAATAAAGCTGGGTATAAAACATTGTGCTGCAAACGTGTTTGGCAACTCCGGGCTTCAAACGTAGTGCTAAAAAGTACTTGACAATACAAACTTTATAATATAGTGCTACAAATGTGGATACGAACCTCTTTTTCCCAATATTTTGAGCCGTATCACACAAATGTTTCGTCGAATTAAACGATATCCATGCTTTATGGATGACATTAAAGTCACTATAGAATATTTTACTACGAAACTCTTCATTCAACTGAACCCTCATTGATGTAACTGAGGTTGTAAAATGGTTAGCCCTCATTGATGTAACTCAGATGGTAAAATGGTTAGCCCT
>NW_013672172.1:6979-19720 GCF_000517525.1 Limulus polyphemus
GGTAAAATGGTTAATCCTCATTGATGTAACTAAGGTGGTAAAATGGTTAATCCTCATTGATGTAACTAAGGTGGTAAAATGGTTAATCCTCATTGATGTAACTAAGGTTGTAAAATGGTTAATCTTCATTGATGTAAGTAAGGTGGTAAAATAGTTAATCCTCATTGATGTAACTAAGGTTGTAAAATGGTTAACCCTCATTGATGTAACTAAGGTGGTAAAATGGTTAATCCTTATTGATGTAAGTAAGGTGGTAAAATGGTTAATCCTCATTGATGTAACTAAGGTTGTAAAATGGTTAACCCTCATTGATGTAAGTAAGGTGGTAAAATGGTTAATTCTTATTGATGTAACTAAGGTGGTAAATGGTTAATCTTCATTGATGTAACTAAGGTTGTAAAATGGTTAACCCTCATTGATGTAACTAAGGTGGTAAAATGGTTAATCCTTATTGATGTAAGTAAGGTGGTAAAATGGTTAATCCTCATTGATGTAACTAAGGTTGTAAAATGGTTAGCCATCATTGATGTAACTAAGGTGGTAAATGGTTAGCCTTCATTGATGCAACTAAGGTGGTAAAATGGCAGGCAAACTTGAAGTGTTCATCCAATTACTTCTCTGTTCACATGTCATCTTTGAGGGACAATTATCAAAGAAATAGGTTTGACAAATACTTCAGAATAACGTATGACAACAGACAGGCAGATAACTCTTTTTCATTCATTCTCCAGCCGCTACTTTAGGCTACATAACCACATTAGGTTTTCCACGTTTATACCTTATTGGATGGTTGTTCGGTTCTACCATTAAAAACGTCTAGTTCGAACCCATCCTCTAACTTAATCAGCAATTCTCTATGAAGGTTTTCCAGATCATCACGAAGTTTACTACACTCTTCTTCAAGCACAGGAGTCTTCTTTCTTCTCTCCAAGAACCGTTTCCTCCAGACATCTCGAACTGAAATAAGAATGGAATTCTGTCATAACGTCATCAACACTGGTCTCTATCAGAATTTCTTAAGATTTCCATTATTTAAAAACAAAGCAACAAAGAGAACATTAAGTTCGAGTTTAGGTTAGTATAACGAATAACAAAACAGAAAGCAATATTAGTCAGGCAGAAAAATAAGGGACAGAAAAATAATTAAGTCGACAGATGAAGTAGAGATTTTCATAAAAAAAAGAAAACCACTGATGAAAAGTTAAGGAAGAAATTAATACTAAACACAAAGAAACAAGAATGAGATCCCAAAGCTTCATGTCTTCAGCTATGCAACTCAGAGTCTTCCATCAAGAGGAGGACAGCAAAAAGAAACATTGAAGCGGTGCCACTCAGAGTCTTCCATCACGAGGAGGAAAGAAAAAAAACAAAAAAACATTAAAGCAGTGCCACTCAGAGTCTTCCACCAAGAAGAGGACAGGAAAAACAATCATTAAAGTGGTGCCACTCAGAGTCTTCCATCAAGAGGAGGACAGCAAAAAGAAACATGGAAGCAGTGCCACTCAGAGTCTTCCATCACGAGGAGGACAGAAAAAAGAAACATTGAATAACTCTATCTACAATATTGGTAAAACTATATTTTTAGATAAGAGTAAAAAATTAGGCTTAAGAATGTTATAGAAACATTGTAAAGGATTCTACACATTACTCTTCACATTAGATTAGGGCTTTTAACCAGTACCCAAGGTCATCATGTCGGGTAGGGAGTGACATAGACTGATATTACCTTGATCGTTCTTCTGGTTATAGACTGATATTACCTTGATCCTTCTTTTGGTTATAGATTGATATTACCTTGATCCTTCTTCTGGTTATAGACTGATATTACCTTGATCCTTCTTCTGGTTATAGATTGATATTACCTTGATCCTTCTTCTGGTTATAGACTGAAATTACCTTGATCCTTCTTCTGGTTATAGACTGATATTACCTTGATCCTTCTTCTGGTTATAGACTGATATTATTTTGATCCTTCTTCTGGTTATAGACTGATATTACCTTGATCCTTCTTCTGGTTATAGACTGATATTACCTTGATCCTTCTTCTGGTTAACTTGGGACTGCAGTTGTTTAATTCTCTTCAGGAGCACGTGCCGTTTGATGTCAAGCTGTCGTCTCTGTACTCTGTACTTCTCTAGCAAAAGAGTTAGGCGTTCTCCTAAAATAGAAAAAGATCTTATAAGTTGTTTCTATAACAGTGGTTTATATAACTAGTAGTATCAATATTGGTTTATATAACTAGTAGCATCCACAGTGGTTTATATAACTAGTACTATCAATATTGGTTTCTATAACTAGTAGTATCAACAGTTGTTTCTATAACTAGTAGTATCCACAGTGGTTTATATAACTAGTACTTTCAATATTTGTTTCTATAACTAGTAGTATCAACAGTTGTTTCTATAACTAGTAGTATCCACAGTGGTTTATATAACTAGTAGTATCAATATTGGTTTCTATAACTAGTAGTATCAATTTTGGTTTCTATAACTAGTAGTATCCACAGTGGTTTATATAACTAGTAGTATCAATATTGGTTTCTATAACTAGTAGTATCCACAGTGATTTCTATAACTAGTAGTATCAATATTGGTTTCTATAACTAGTAGTATCCACAGTGATTTCTATAACTAGTAGTATCAATATTGGTTTCTATAACTAGTAGTATCCACAGTGGTTTCTATAACTAGTAGTATCTACAGTGGTTTATATAACTAGTAGTATCCACAGTGGTTTATATAACTAGTAGTATCAATATTGGTTTCTATAACTAGTAGTATCAACAGTGATTTCTATAACTAGTAGTATCAATATTGGTTTCTATAACTAGTAGTATCCACAGTGGTTTATATAACTAGTAGTATCAATATTGGTTTATATTGTGGCTTATAACAAGTGAAACAAATTCTAAACTGGTATAATAATGAGGATATTGTGTAGTTTTACGACACTTACTAGGACTGTGTGATTCGTTGCCTTCTAGTGACAAGGTAGAAGTAGTCTGATAAACCCTCTTCATATCTTGTCTTTTGCTTTTCTCCATTGTTTGAAGTCTCGCCAGGCCGTGACCATCTGACCGAGACCTTCTCAGTCTAAAATTTCCATCAATCTCTTTCCATTTAGATCCTCCCCAACCGGATCCCGGGTCCTGAATCCTTCCTCTTCTCGATCCAGCTGTACTTTCATAAATATATTCCCACTTTCCTCTTGTTCTTGGAATCTCATCCAGTCCTTGCGACTTTCCACGCTGAGTCTGTGAAAGTTTCTCATAGTTAGCGTTCCTTCCACGTTTTGATTTTCCCCTTTTGTTGTCCCATCCTATATCATTTCCATCTGATGTCCAACTAAGCCTTTCTCCTGGTGTGTCACCAATTCCGGAAATATTTCTTTTCGATGAACCATGATGCTTATTCTTATCAAGTTTTCTTAGAACAGGGTCTATATTCGCAATACTTTCTGCAGTACGTCTAGACTTGATATGGATTCCTCCTAACATTTCACGATTAATGCCTGCCTCTTTTTTTTACGTTTTCTTTCAACTTCGAAGTCACCATCTTTATTTAGTGAACCATTTTCTCCAATCAAGACTTGTTTATTACTTTTACCTGCTTCTTCTACATTTCCAAATGTCTTTCCACCTTTCATTGTGTAAATGAATTCAGCTGCTTTTCCTGCACTTCCAAATGTATTGCGTAAACGCCCTCCATCTTTTAGTGCTATAATCCTGTTGTCAAGGGCACGTTTATTTGCTTCTTCTGCAACTTCTGTTTCATCATTGTGCACATACTCACTTGCTTTTCTTCTATTTTCTGATCCTTCACCAAATAACTGTTTTCCTGCTTCTTCTGTAGTTACTGATCCATCACCAAATAACTGTTCTCCTGCATCTCTTGAAGCTTCTGATCCATCATCTAATAAATGCTGTCCTGTTTCACTTGTGTCTTTTGATCCATCACGAAACATCTGCTCTGTTTCTCTTGTAGGTTCTGATCCATCACCAAATAACTGTTCTCCTGCATCCTTTGTAGTTTCTGATTCATGACCAAATAACTGTTCTCCTGTTTCTCTTGTCGTTTCTGATCCATCACCAAATAACTGTTCTCCTGGTTCCCTTGTAGTTTCTGATCCATCACCAAATAACTGTTCTCCTGGTTCCCTTGTAGTTTCTGATCCATCACCAAATAACTGTTCTCCTGCTTCTCTTGTAGTTTTTGATCCATCACCAAATAACTGTTCTCCTGGTTCCCTTGTAGTTTCTGATCCATCACCAAATAAATGTTCTCCTGGCTTCCATTGTAGTTTCTAATCCATCACCAAATGACTGTTCTCCTGCTTCCCTTGTAGTTTGATTCATCACCAAATAACTGTTCTCCTGTTTCCATTGTAGTTTCTGATCCATTACCAAATAACTGTTCTCCTGCTTCTCTTGTAGTTTCTGATCCATCACCAAATAACTGTTCTCCTGTTTCCCTTGTAGTTTCTGATCCATTACCAAATAACTGTTCTCCTGCATCCTTTGTAGTTTCTGATTCATGACCAAATAACTGTTCTCCTGTTTCTCTTGTCGTTTCTGATCCATCACCAAATAACTGTTCTCCTGGTCCCCTTGTAGTTTCTGATCCATCACCAAATAACTGTTCTCCTGCTTCTCTTGTAGTTTCTGATCCATCACCAAATAACTGTTCTCCTGTTTCCTTTGTAGTTTCTGATTCATGACCAAATAACTGTTCTCCTGTTTCTCTTGTAGCTGCTGATCCATCACCAAATAATTGTTCTTCTTTTTCTCTTGTAGTTTCTGATCCATCACCAAATAACTGTTCTCCTGCTTCCTTTGTAGTTTCTGATCCATCACCGAATAAAGATTCTCCTGCCTCTCTGTTTGCATTTAAATCGTCATCAAACTTTTGTGAAGCTTTTTTTCTAGTTTCTGATCCCTCACCAAATTCACTATCAATTTTTCCTTTCCTATTTTGTAATTTATCTCCAACATTATCTTCAGCTACTTCCTTTGTATTTTCTGATCCGTCATCATAAATATTTTCCCCTAATTCTCTTGTATTTTCTGACCTCTCAGCAATTTCGTTTGCTTCTTTTTCTATTTCTGACCTCTTAAAAATCTCATCTTCTTCTGTTATTTTTACAACTTCGGATTGGTAACTTATTTCACTTTTTTGTGGTCCTTTTTCAATTTGTAATTTTTCACCATCCTCAATTACTTTTGATTGCCTTATAATTTCTGATCCATCATCAAATCCGTCTTCTTCTGCGTCTTTTACAATATCTGATCTATCACCAGAGCCACCTTCTTTTGCTTCATTTCCAATATTTGATCCATCACCAAATCCATATTCTTCTGCCTTAGATGGATCAGATATTGGAAATGAAGCAAAAGAAGGTGGCTTTGGTGACGGGTCAGACATTAGAAAGCCAAATCCATATTCTTCTGACTCTTTTCTAATGTCTGACCCGTCACCAAAGCCATCTTCTTTTTCTTCGTTTACAATATCCAATCCATCATGAAATCCACTTTCTTTCGAGTCTTTTCCAATTTTTGATTTATTATCATCGTCTTCATTTTCTCTTACAATTTCTGATCCTTTCCGAAATCCATCTTCTTCTATTTTTCTTACAAAATCAGTTGCAACAGAAAATCCACCTTCTATTGAAATTTCTGAGTTACCGCTAATTTCACCTTCTTCTCCTTCTTTTACAGTTTTTGATACATCACCAAATCCAATTCCTCCTGTTTCTCTCACATTTTCTGATCCATCTATATTTAAATCCTCTTCATTTTTCATATTATCTGGATTATCACCAAATCCACTTTCTTCTATTTTCTTTATTCTTTCTGTTTCATAACTAAATATATTTTCGTCTGCTTCTTTTGCAATTTCTGGTCCTCCACCAAATTCATCTTCTTCTGCTTCTTTTTCAAGTTCTGATTTATCTCCAAATCCACGTTTTTTTACTTCGTTTGTAATTTCTGATCCAACACCAACCTCACTTTTTTCAGGTTCTTTTGCAAGTTCTAATTGACTATCAATATCGACTTCTCTCTCCGTAACCACAACTCCGGATCCATCATCAGTTTCTGTTAGATTATTTTTTAAAATATCACTAGTAACATATTCATCGTTTTTTCCAATACTCAAATTATTCGTATCTGTTTTTACTGTTATGTTATCCAGTCCCACATTGTCTGTCTGTGTTGTTGTTTCACCAAGTTCCTTTATAGACACTTCAATTCTTAACCGACCTCGTGGATTTCCATTAGCGTATTTTTCAGGACTAGTCTCTTTCTTTTCGTCTCTATGAGTACTTGGAGCCAGATATAATTCCTGCTTTACGTCATCATCATGTTGCTCAAGACGATTTATTTCTGAATTATCATTTTCAACCCATTTTTCTGTGTAATCAGTCACATAATTTGTGACTTCATTATTCCCATCATCATTTCCTTCTATTGATGCATCTTCACCGTTGCTTGTAAATTTTCTTCTTTCTGCTCTCTCTTCTCGGATCACCGTCTTCTTCATAATGTAGTTATTAGATCCTTTATCTTTGACTGTCAAAACATGGTCCACAGCAGTAACACTTTCTACATCGGGAACCTCTACGTTTGGCCCGGTGAGAGTGATTTTAGGACTTTTTACTTTTTTTGCACCATCTTTAGTTAGGTCAAAGGGTTTTCCTTCTGAGTTATCGTTTTCAATCCATTCTTCCCGATACTCAGTCACAAAGGTCATAGGTCCATCGGGTTCATTGTTTGGTTCCTCATCACCAGTAGTTGAAACTTTGTTACTTCTCTTTGTTATCCTACTTTTTCGGGTCTCTGTTACTGTTTTTTTAACAATGTACCTAGTTTCTTCATTTCCAGATCCATCTCCATCTAATGTGAGATTATGTTCTTGAACCAACTCTATCCCACTCTCCACTTCTGGATCCTTTTCCTCGCCCTCTATAAACTCAACAATATCATCATTAGGCATATTTTTACCATCCGGACCAAGAAGTTTAATCCTGGTTTTTTCAATAATAAATCTGTCGTTTGTGTTTCCAGAAGGTGATTCTCTGGCACTGTCTACGATGGATTGTCCTTTAAGAGACTTATCTACACTGCTACTTTTGGTCAGTCTTTTCTGTCGACTGTTCTTGTGTTTCTCAGTACTTTTCTTTCGTTGTCCGTTCATTGAAGAACCTTGTGCTGTTTCTTTGTGTTTGCTATTTTTGTCGTTAGACTCGTCAACTTCAGATCTTCTCTTTATTGGTTGTGTTTCACTGGGTCGAAGGTTTTGGTTTATAGATCGAGACTTTGGGTCGACATTTGTGTTTCTATTAGAAGAAAGTTTATGGTATTTAATCCTTATTTCAGGTCGTTCTTCTCTTGTTCTGTCTTTTAGATAGGTGGATTCTCCTCGTTTCCGTTCTTCAAAATGGCGTCCATTACTGTTTCGTTTCCTGGTAAGCATGTCTCGTTCTTCCGCCTCTTCGTCTTTTACCCTTGAAAGCAATTGAAATAAATAAATTTCATTTTGAATATTTTGATATCAATAGACGTTATTACTCAAATGTTTCAATGCAACAAAAGGCAGTGCAAATAAATTAGAATATTATGTGATATTTGAAAACGGATTTTGGTTATTAAATAGATATATACTTACAATGGATTTCGTTGACTTCCATTTTTAACTTCCGTTGAGCTGTCACGAAAATCTGAATTACTTCCGGTACCACCTGCCAGACGGCTTCTTGTTCTTCGCGAGGTTTTGGTATCCATGGCAGCACTGGCTATTTCTTCAATACCGAGATTTTCCTGTTTTCCAGATTTCAACGACGTGATATTGTTGGAAGGAATAGACACTCGGTTTACGTAATTGTTTTGACCAGAAGAAAATAAAACTGTAAAATATTCAAAATATATATATAAAACTGTTTATACGTGTAACATCATCGATAAAAACAAACAATGTTCATACTGTTTATAAAACTACATACAACTATTGGTCTAGAACTATTAACTGTTACAGTCTAGTAAGTACATACAACGTTTGTTCTATAACAGTTAACTATATATTTCTTGCTGTATTTGTTACACACCTGTATTCACTGGAGGTTTGTGACTTTTACTGTCTATTCTCTCTTCCCCTTCACTTTCCTCTTCCGGTGAACAGTTCGGATTACCAACGTAGTATCCTTCTTTCAAGTAGATCTCCGGTTCAGAGGCCTTCAAAGGTCAAAATTCCATATATATAAACAAAGGTCAAAATTCCATATATATAAACAAAGGTCAAAATTCCATACACAGAGCAAACTTCTTTCAATCAATATTTCAAGTGTTCTCACAAGTGCCTATTAATGCTATTTTCACCAGTTTATTGTTGCTATTGTTTTCATCTGGTGATCAAAACTGTCTATTGATTCTAAGCCTTAAGAATCCAACGTCAACATTATATTTTTGTTCTCTGGATACAGATTTAAACCGACCAATCCAAATCGCCTATAAATCCTCTCGTGCAGATTCCACTTCTATTCCTGGGAGAACAATCGATGTCGAATGACAAGATAGGAGAAATAAAATAAAACTCGGTTTGAAAGAACGACTATTGAATCTTATTCCATACTATAGTGTACCGTACAGAAGCCTAGTTTAAACACAATTAAATGTTCAACAATTTGATTAAACTCAACTTTCTACACTGATATTCATAAGTTATAATTACAAAAATAATTCACATAACTATGGCACCAAAAATAAACTTAATAAAGTCGAACAAACAACGAAATTTATTCTCAATGGATAGATATAGTGGGATACGAGATAATACAGATAATGTGATCACCAGTCTTAATCTTACCAGGTTTAACCATCTATATTGGCAAGGCTAAGATCAATTGCAAATGGATACAGAGGAAAACAATACATTGCCACTATACTGTCGATAGGAGATACTAGTATTTGAACTCAAAATAGAGAGACTTCTGGTTCTTGTAAAAACTAGGAGATACTAGTAATAGAACTCAAAATAGAGAGACTTCTGGTTCTGGTAAAAACTAGGAGATACTAGTTAATAGAACTAAAACAGAGAGACTTCTGGTTCTGGTAAAACTAGGAGATACTAGTAATAGAACTAAAACAGAAAGACTTCTGGTTCTGGTAAAACTAGGAGATACTAGTAATAGAACTAAAACAGAGAGACTTCTAGTTCTGGTAAACTAAGAGATACTAGTAATAGAACTCAAAACAGAGAGACTTCTGGTTCTGGTAAAAACCAGGAGATACTAGTAATAGAACTCAAAATAGAGAGACTTCTGGTTCTGGTAAAAACTAGGAGATACTAGTAATAGAACTCAAAATAGAGAGACTTCTGGTTCTTGTAAAAACTAGGAGATACTAGTAATAGAACTAAAAACAGGTTCTAGTAAAACTAGGAGATACTCGTAATAGAACTCAAAATACAGAGATTTCTGGTACTGGTAAAACTAAGAGATACTCGTAATAGAACTAAAAACAGAGAGACTTTTGGTTCTGGTAAAACTAGGAGATACTAGCAATAGAACTAAAAACAGAGAGACTTCTGGTTCTGGTAAAAACTAGGAGATACTAGTAATAGAACTAGAAACAGAGAGACTTCTAGTTCTGGTAAAAACTAGGAGATACTAGTAATAGAACTAAAAACAGAGAGACTTCTGGTTCTGGTAAAAACTAGGAGATACTAGTAATAGAACTAGAAACAGAGAGACTTCTAGTTCTGGTAAAAACTAGGAGATACTAGTAATAGAACTCAAAATAGAGAGACTACTGGTTCTGGTAAAAACTAGGAGATACTAGTAATAAAACTCAAAATACAGAGATTTCTGGTTCTGGTAAAACTAAGAGATACTAGTAATAGAACTCAAAATAGAGAGACTTCTGGTTGTGGTAAAAACTAGGAGATACTAGTAATAGAACTAAAAACAGAGAGACTTCTGGTTCTAGTAAAACTAGGAGATACTCGTAATAGAACTCAAAATACAGAGATTTCTGGTTCTGGTAAAACTAAGAGATACTTGTAATAGAACTAAAAACAGAGAAACTTTTGGTTCTGGTAAAACTAGGAGATACTAGCAATAGAACTAAAAACAGAGAGACTTCTGGTTCTGGTACAACTAAGAGACACTAGTACTAGAACTAAAAACAGAGACTTCTAGTTCTGGTAAAACTAGGAGATACTAATAATAGAACTAAAAACAGAGAGACTTCTGGTTCTGGTAAAACTAGGAGATACTAGTAATAGAACTCAAAACAGAGAGACTTCTGGTTCTGGTAAAACTAGGAGATACTCGTAATAGAACTAAAAACAGAGAGACTTCTGGTTCTGGTAAAACTAGGAGATGCTAGCAATAGAACTAAGACAGAGAGACTTCTGGTTCTGGTAAAACTAGGAGATACTAGCAATAGAACCAAAAACAGAGAGACTTCTGGTTCTGGTAAAAACTAGGAGATACTAGTAATAGAACTGAAACCTTTGTTAGTATAGGTTTTAATATCCTGTATAAAACCTTTGTTGGTATAGGTTTTAATATCCTGTATAAAACCTTTGTTGGTATAGGTTTTAATATCCTGTATAAAACCTTTGTTAGTATAGGTTTTAATACCATTTATAACTTTTTAACTCCCTCTACAGAATATGTAATGTGTAACGGTTTTACTTTTTTGGAAGAACTATATATACATTCTGTTTTTTGTACGGCGCATTTATTAATGTTCTGTGTAATGATCTTAGTTTCGTGTACGGTGAATTTATTGTTTCTTTTTTGTTTAATGATCTTAGTTTCGTAAACGGTGAATTTATTGTTGTTTTTTTTTGTTGTTGTTTAATGATCTTAGTTTCGTAAACGGTGCATTTTTTGTTTTTCTATTTAATAATTTTAGTTTCATGTACGGAGCGTTTATTGATGTTCTATGTTGTGGTTTTAGTTTTCTGCTTCTCCGTATAATTTTAACTTTCAAACATATCTCCTGGTTTTTACCAGAACCAGAAGTCTCTCTGTTTTGAGTTCTATTACTAGTATCTCTTAGTTTTACCAGAACTAGAAGTCTCTCTGTTTTTAGTTCTATTACTAGTATCTCCTAATTTTTACCAGAACCAGAAGTCTCTCTGTTTTTAGTTCTATTACTAGTATCTCCTAGTTTTTACCAGAACCAGAAGTCTCTCTGTTTTTATACAGGATATTAAAACCTATACCAACAAAGGTTTTCATGCAGGATATTAAAACCTATACTAACAAAGGTTTCATGCAGGATATTAAAACCTATGCTAACAAAGGTTTCATGCAGGATATTAAAACCTATACTAACAAAGGTTTCATGCAGGATATTAAAACCTATGCTAACAAAGGTTTCATGCAGGATATTAAAACCTATACTAACAAAGGTTTCATGCAGGATATTAAAACCTATACTAACAAAAGTTTCATACAGGATATTAAAACCTATACTAACAAAGGTTTCATACAGGATATTAAAACCTATGCTAACAAAGGTTTCATACAGGATATTAAAACCTATACTAACAAATGAACATAGTTGAACAGCTTTATTCACACACTGCATCTAAATAATTTACTTTTTTATACTAGAGAGGCACTTCTGTTCTAAGTATTTATTTTTTATACTAGAGAGACACTTCTGTTCTAAGTATTTATTTTTTATACTAGAAAGACACTTCTGTTCTAAGTATTTATTTTTTATACTAGAGAGACACTTCAGTTCTAAGTATTTATTTCTTATACTAGAGAGGCACTTCAGTTCTAAGTATTTATTTTTTATACTAGAGAGACACTTCAGTTCTAAGTATTTATTTTTTGTACTAGAGAGACACTTCTGTTCTAAGTATTTATTTCTTTATACTAGAGAGGCACTTCAGTTCTAAGTATTTATTTTTTATACTATGGAGACATTTCAGTTCTAAGTATTTATATTTTATACTAGAGAGGCACTTCAGTTCTAAGTGTGTATTTTTTTATACTAGGGAGACACTTCAGTTCTAAGTATTTATTTTTTGTACTAGAGAGACACTTCTGTTCTAAGTATTTATTTTTTATACTAGAGAGGCACTTCTGTTCTAAGTATTTATTTTTTATACTAGAGAGGCACTTCAGTTCTAAGTATTTATTTTTTATACTAGAGAGATACTTCTGTTCTAAGTATTTATTTTTTATACTAAAGAGACACTTCAGTTCTAAATATTTATTTCTTATAATAGAGAGACACTTCTGTTTTAAGTATTTATTTTGTATACTAGAGAGACACTTCAGTTCTAAGTATTTATTTTGTATACTAGAGAGACACTTCTGTTCTAAGTATTTATTTTTTATACTGGAGAGGCACTTCAGTTCTAAGTATTTATTTTTTATACAAGAGAGACACTTCTGTTCTAAGTATTTATTTTGTATACAAGAGAGACACTTGTGTTCTAAGTATTTATTTTGTATACTAGAGAGACATTTCAGTTCTAAGTATTTATTTCTTTTAGTATACTTTTCATGTAGGCTTATCAACCGAGCTTTTATCCTACTTTATAAAAATGTGTTTCAAATGTTCTAAAACTGGCTTTGTGTTTAATATGAACTTGAGTTAACTCGTGACTTTAATCAGGGCTGATGTTGGAGTAAAAGAATCTGACATGTGAGTCACTGAAAACGTGTGTGATTATCAGGGATAGCCCCCCCCACCCCCAACCTCCCATACTAACTATTAAC
>NW_013672172.1:20720-21768 GCF_000517525.1 Limulus polyphemus
ATTATAACAATATAAGAATTATATTACAACTATATATATATATACAATAGTTTTACTGAACAGTAACAATACTATTTATTATCACAATATAAGAATTATATTACAATTATATATATATATATAACAATAGTTTTACTGAACAGTAACAATACTATTTATAATTACAATATAAAAATTATATTACAACTATATATATATATATATAACAATTAGTTTTACTTAACAAGTAAAAAAATACTATTTAATTAAAACAATAAAAGAACGCCAACCTGGGTGAAATTCCGTCCAACACTTCTTAAGAAAACGTAATTGTTTGGAACAACTTCGTAGCCTAATTGATTATGGATGACTTTCCTTACTTCAGTCAGTCGAGCTGACGTTAATATCCTGTAGAAAATGAACAGATAGTCGGAGTTATGTGGGAATTAATAAATCAACCCTGTAGATATAATGACACATTCAAAACCTCAACAGGTGTTTTTTGTTTTGTTTTTTGCTCAAAGGCCTTGTGCTGGGAAATTGGTAGTTTCAAAGTAAACTGGCATAATTAAAATGTCTATACCAGGAATTAATTCTCTTATTTTAATGATATAGTCTCTCGAACACTCTCTCTCATTTTATCGTTAAATCATTTTACTTTCCGTAGCCTTTTTAGTTCTATGGACACTTGCAAGAAGTAATAAAACACAGTTGGACAGGTCCTACATCCAAAGAAGTTTTATATACAAGTGGTACACTGATTATTATTGAAGGGTTAGCTACTTGTTCCTTACTGGACAGGTCCTACATCCAAAGAAGTTTTATGTACAAGTGGTACACTGATTATTATTGAAGGGTTAGCTATTTGTTCCTTACTGGACAGGTCCTACATCCAAAGAAGTTTTATGTACAAGTGGTACACTGATTATTATTGAAGGGTTAGCTATTTGTTCCTTACTGGACAGGTCCTACATCCAAAGAAGTTTTATGTACAAGTGGTACACTGATTATTATTGAAGGGTTAGCTATTTGTTCCTTACTGGACAGGTCTTACATCCAAAGAAGTTTT
>NW_013672172.1:22546-26360 GCF_000517525.1 Limulus polyphemus
CTCTATCCACGAACTGTAATATATTCACATGAGATCCGCTGTAATATCATAATAAACTATGTACTGTCTCCACATGTTTTACAGCGGTGTTTATTATATTAAAGTTACAACTATGTACTGTCTCCACATGTTTTACAGTGGGTGTTTATTATATATTAAAGTTATAACTGTGTACTGTCTCCACATGTTTTACAGTGGGTGTTTATTAAAGTTACAACTGTGTACTGTCTCCACATGTTTACAACGGGTGTTTATTATCTTAAAGTTATAACTGTGTGCTGTCTCCATATGTTTTACAGCGGGTGTTTATTATATTAAAGTTACGACTATGTACTGTCTCCACATGTTTTACAGCGGGTGTTTATTATATTAAAGTTACGACTATGTACTGTCTCCACATGTTTTACAGCGGGTGTTTACTATATTAAAGTTATAACTGTGTACTGTCTCCGCATGTTTTACAGCGGGTGTTTATTATATTAAAGTTATAACTGTGTGCTGTCTCCATATGTTTTACAGCGGGTGTTTATTATATTAAAGTTACGACTATGTACTGTCTCCACATGTTTTACAGCGGGTGTTTACTATATTAAAGTTACAACTATGTACTGTCTCCACATGTTTTACAGCGGGTGTTTACTATATTAAAGTTACAACTATGTACTGTCTCCATATCTTTTACAGCGGGTGGTTATTATGTTAAAGTTATAACTATGTGCTGTCTCCATATGTTCAGCAACGATTTGCTGATTCGATTTTTTCATTTGTGAATTTTTTTGCATACGTGTGAGGGCGCTTGCGTCGGGTCAACTTTTAAAAGAACACTCTATTAGTAGATTTAAGGACATCTCAAGTATAATTGGACATTTATTAGATGAATGTTATGTGGTTCCAACCCCCAGTACGTTGAAAGCCTAAAACGAGACTATACTAGCGTAAAGGAGACTTTGTACTTCTAAAAAAAGCCGAACTTAAGTAATAACTAAATTTCTACTCAGATTTTTCGATGGGTAATAGGACTTTAGCAAAAGACATATTTGAAGTTGTGATCTCCACGTGCGGTATGCAGGAACTATAATCGTTTTTATGATTTATACAGCTTCGATAATTTTCACAAATAAATTAAATGATTCAGTTTTCCTTCTAAGAATTTATATATTAAACTACATTTCCCCTGAAATAAAACACTAGTAGCTTCCTAGTAACCGACATACCTTACAGCGACATGTGCTACTCGTACAGTATAGCCCTGAACCCAGATCAATGTGCAGACAGGTGTCGCTAGGCAACGACTTTAACACTGTCTTTTTCTAGGCAGAATGAAATATCTTCTTGATTAATCTTCTAACAAACAAGAAATATAGTGTACTTCGTTTATTAACCTCAGATTCCTCTTTTAAAACTATACAAACACGATATTTGTTTCTCTAAGCCTTTCCCAATAATCTGCGCATCAGTTGTTTTTAATTTATTTGTTTCTAACATACCTGACCTTAAAGATAATACATTATTCTCTACGGAGTAGTTAAGACGAGAATATTAACGTTGAAACTAGGCATTTTGAAAGGTTCTCTCGATGTTCTACTGAAGAAAAAAAAGGGCTTAACATTAGATCTTTTGTTTCATGAATCATTAATGTTTATATATATTCTTCAAGTCACAAAGTGGACCCCAAAATTAGTTCATCAAAGCATCACTGCATCTTGAGGGTTGTAATCACAAGGGGTGTATTTAAAATAGATGTGTTTCAGGGTTGTTAATCAACTAAAACTAATAGGAACAATCCATTCAAGAATACGTTATATTAAAACAATTCTGTAGCGTTACCAAGTCGTTACAGTCTGATCGTGCTCTATCTGACAATAATCCTGCGGCGTAGTTTCCAATCAAACATGTTCCACTGTATAACTGTCATGTCCATAGCATGCATGAATATTTCATTGTATAACTTACTCAACATTTTCGGTGGCTTCACACTATTTAAGAAACGCTAAACAGTGTAAAAAAGTAGTTCTGATACATTCTGCTCTACCACGACTTTATATCGCATGTGCTTGTCATCTGATTTGTTAATTTACCGTAATTTATTGTATTATCTTAATATAACGAATATTATACCAGTAATGTTTTATTATAGTGTCTTACCGTTAGGAAATATTATACCAGTAATATTTTATTCTACTTTCTTACTGTAAAGAATATTGCTACGACAGCGGAAGTCGCGCGACGATGGGAGCATGCGGGCTGGAGTTTCTAGAAGGATCGTGACTTAGCAGACAACCTCAGAAATGTCCCAGCGTTTGCTAGACGCCCTCTTTTTTAGTATATAAGCCGGAGATAGATTGAAGAGAGGTAATCGAGTCAAGCGAGCAGTAGGCACCGTAAGTAATTTCCACAGTCACTTTAAACTTAACTACTTTTATAAACACACGCTATAATTCACAGCGATTCACACACTTTGAAGTGTATTACTAAGTTTGTAACGAGAAGGAATAAACTAGTTTTAATTAAGAAAGGACTTGTATCGCTGAAGTTTCTCGGAAAGAATTTTTACGGGAAATTATCAAACAAGCAGATACGTAACGAATATTATACTAGTGATATTTTATTGTATTATCTTAACGTAACTAATATTATACTAGTGATATTTTATTGTATTATCTTAACGTAACGAATATTATACAAGTGATATTTTATTGTATTATCTTAACGTAACGAATATTATACAAGTGATATTTTATTGTATTATCTTAACGTAACGAATATTATACTAGTGATATTTTATTCTACTGTCTCACCTGATGAATCCGGAAGAAACGGCGTGATCTACGACCTGGTTCTTAGCAAGTTTTCTTCTCTCTATCCATTTATCTTTTGGTATAAGATAGACATGAAGATCAGCCAGCTGTGAAAGAAGAAACTGGCAAATCACATTTCAAGACTGGTGTATTAATACATCATACTAACAGATGTACGTAGTGTGGTACTACATCATACTAACAGATGTACCTGGTGTATTAATACATCATACAACAGGATGTACCTGGTGTGGTACTACATCATACTAACAGATGTACCTGGTGTATTAATACATCATACTAACAGATGTACGTAGTGTATTAATACATCATACAACAAGATGTACCTAGTATGGTACTACGTCATACTAACAGATGTACCTGGTGTATTAATACATCATACAACAGGATGTACCTGGTGTGGTACTACATCATACTAACAGATGTACCTGATGAGGTACTACATCATACTAAAAGGTGTACGTAGTGTGGTACTACATCATACTAACAGATGTACCTGGTGTATTAATACATCATACTAACAGGACGTACCTGGTGTGGTACAACATCATACTAACAGGATGTACCTGGTGTGGTACTACATAATAGTAGCAGGATGTAGCTGGTGTGGTACTACATAATAGTAGCAGGATGTAGCTGGTGTGGTACTACATAATAGTAGCAGGATGTACCTGTTGTGGTACTACATAATAGTAGCAGGATGTACCTGGTTTGGTACTACATAATGGTAGCAGGATGTACATGGTATGGTAATACATAATAATAGCAGGATTTTCCTGGAGTGGTACTACATAATAGTAGCAGGATGTAGCTGGTGTGGTACTACATAATAGTAGCAGGATGTAGCTGGTGTGGTACTACATAATTATAGCAGGATGTACCTGTTGTGGTACTACATAATAGTAGCAGGATGTACCTGGTGTGGTACTACATAATTATAGCAGGATGTACCTGTTGTGGTACTACATAATAGTAGCAGGATGTACCTGGTGTGG
>NW_013672172.1:27047-27931 GCF_000517525.1 Limulus polyphemus
CAACATCATACTAACTGGATGTACCTGGTGTAGTACTATATCATACTAACAGATGTACCTGGTGTAGTACTATATCATACTAACTGGATGTACCTGGTGTAGTACTATATCATACTAACAGATGTACCTGGTGTAGTACAACATCATACTAACTGGATGTACCTGGTGTAGTACTACATCATACTAACAGATGTACCTGGTGTAGTACTATATCATACTAACAGATGTACCTGGTGTAGTACAACATCATACTAACACATGTACCTGGTGTAGTACTATATCATACTAACTGGATGTACCTGGTGTAGTACAACATCATACTAACAGAACGTACCTGGTGTGGTACAACATCATACTAACAGGATGTACCTGGTGTGGTACTACATAATAGTAGCAGGATGTAGCTGGTGTGGTACTACATAATAGTAGCAGGATGTACCTGTTGTGGTACTACATAATAGTAGCAGGATGTACCTGGTTTGGTACTACATAATGGTAGCAGGATGTACCTGGTATGGTAATACATAATAATAGCAGGATTTTCCTGGTGTGGTATTACATAATAGTAGCAGGATGTAGCTGGTGTGGTACTACATAATAGTAGCAGGATGTAGCTGGTGTGGTACTACATAATTATAGCAGGATGTACCTGTTGTGGTACTACATAATAGTAGCAGGATGTACCTGTTGTGCTACGACATAATAGTAGCAGGATGTACCTGGTATGGTAATACATAATAATAGAAGGATTTTCCTGGTGTGGTACTACATAATAGTAACAGGATGTAGCTGGTGTGGTACTACATAATAGTAGCAGGATGTACCTGTTGTGCTACTGCATAATAGTAGCAGGGTGTACCTGGTATGGTAATACATAATAATAG
>NW_013672172.1:28931-31601 GCF_000517525.1 Limulus polyphemus
CATCATACTAACAGGTGTACCTGGGTTGATGTAATTCAGCACCAACAGAACGTGACTGGGTTGATGTAATTCTATACCAACAGAACGTGACTCGATTGATGTAATTCTATACCAACAGAACGAGACATGATTGATGTAATTCAGCACCAACAGAACGTGACTGGGTTGATGTAATTCTATACCAACAGAACGAGACATGATTGATGTAATTCTATACCAACAGAACGAGACATGATTGATGTAATTCTATACCAACAGAACGAGACATGATTGATGTAATTCTATACCAACAGAACGAGACATGATTGATGTAATTCTATACCAACAGAAGGAGACATGATTGATGTAATTCTACACCAACAGAACGTGACTGGGTTGATGGAATTCTATACCAACAGAACGAGACATGATTGATGTAATTCTATACCAACAGAACGTGACTGGGTTAATATAATTCTACACCAACCAAAACGTGACTAGATTGATCCAGTTCTATACCAACAGAACGAGACATGATTGATGTAATTCAACACCAACAGAACGAGACTGGGTTGATATGATTCTGTACCAACAGAACGTGACTGGGTTGATGTAATTCCTTACCAACAGATCGTGACTGGGTTGATATGATTCTGTACCAACAGAACGAGACTAGGTTAGTAGTAGTACTGGCTCATTATACCTACTTACACGATAAACTTCTCATCAATATGATATAACCTTAAATACGGCTCGTAGTTTAGTCTAAAACAGAAAAAAACTGTCCGGAAATGTTTATTGACAGGAGAAATCGGTTTCAAAACGTCCACTAGCTTCAAAATAATAACGGTTTCCAGTATTTTGGATTCACCTTTACAAGTCCTGTACTTTGTCACGATATATAACTGTGCAACACATAAAGAAACATATTTTAACCATTTTAACACGGAGATGTCGTGACTTGATTTATCAAATTATCATCTCATGTATGTAAGAAGAACCTGCACTTTTAAGGATTTGAATTTCGAAATTTTTAGCCAATCATATAACACGTCGTGAAAATTGAAAATTTATCGCACAGATATTTCAAACCCTGCTAATCGAACTACAATCAGGTCCTGGAGAGAAAAATAATCCTGATAATGTTGAAATCCTACAGTAAGTAATGGATAGAAAAGGAAAACGTAAATAATCATAATTAACCTGGAGAACTACATTTAACCAAAATAATTAACCTGGAGAACTGGAATTAGCTAGACATGATTAACCTGGAGAACTGCAATTAACCTACTCATTTAACCAGACATAATTAACCTGGAGAACTGCATTTAACCAAACATAATTAGCTTGGAGAACTGCATTTAACCAGACATAATTAACCTGGAGAACTGCAATTAACCTACTCATTTAACCAGACATAATTAACTTGGAGAACTGCATTTAACCAAACATAATTAGCTTGGAGAACTGCATTTAACGAAACATAATTAACCTGGAGAACTGCAATTAACCTACTCATTTAACCAGACATAATTAACTTGGAGAACTGCATTTAACCAAACATAATTAACCTGGAGAACTGCATTTAACCAAACATAATTAACCTGGAGAACTGTAATTAACCTACTCATTTAACCAGACATGATTAACTTGGAGAACTGCATTTAACCAAACATAATTAACCTGGAGAACTGTAATTAACCTACTCATTTAACCAGACATAATTAACCTGGAGAACTACATTTAACTTGCTCATTTAACCAGATATAATTAACCTGGAGAACTATAGTTAGCTCCCACATTTAACCAGACATAATTAACCTGGAGAACTGCAATTAACCTACTCATTTAACCAGAGATAATTAACTTGGAGAACTGCAATTAACCTACTCATTTAACTAATTATAATTAATCTGGAGAACTGCAATTAACCTACTCATTTAACCAGAGATAATTAACTTGGAGAACTGCAATTAACCTACTCATTTAACTAATTATAATTAATCTGGAGAACTATATTTAACCTACTCATTTAACCAGACATAATTAACCTCGAGAACTACATTTAACTTGCTCATTTAACCAGAAATAATTAACCTGGAGAACTACATTTAACCTGTTCATTTAACCAGACATAACTTAATTGAGAACTGCAATTAACCTACTCATTTAACCAGACATAATTAACCTGGAGAACTACATTTAACTTGCTCATTTAACCAGACATAATTAACCTGGAGAACTACATTTAACCTGTTCATTTAACCAGACATAACTTAATTGGATAATTATATTTAACAACTCATAATTAAACTATATAATTATATTTAACAACTCATAATTAAACTGTATAATTATATTTAACAGCTCATAATCACACTATATAATTATATTTAACTAATCATAAATAAACTATATAATTATATTTAACAACTCAGAATTAAACTGTATAATTATATTTAACAACTCATAATTAAACTATATAATTATATTTAACAACTCATAATTAAACTGTATAATTATATTTAACAGCTCATAATCACACTATATAATTATATTTAACTAATCATAAATAAACTATATAATTATATTTAACAACTCAGAATTAAACTGTATAATTATATTTAACAACTCAGAATTAAACTATATAATTATATTTAACAACTCAGAATTAAACTATATAATTATATT
>NW_013672172.1:32601-52377 GCF_000517525.1 Limulus polyphemus
AACTATATAATTATATTTAACAACTCATAATTAAACTATATAATTATATTTAACAACTCAGAATTAAACTATATAATTATATTTAACAACTCATAATTAAACTGTATAATTATATTTAACTAATCATAATTAAATCTACATTTTATAATAAATTGTTGTGAGGGTATATAATTTATCTCTAATCATGTGATCCAGATTCAGTAACTACATCAGCTTGAATATTGATCACCTTATTTGGAGTTATATTTGTATATGTGAAATTCGCCGATACTCATTTTAGATATAATCAATTAGCTATAAGAGAATAAAAATTTAGGGTATCGAACTTGAGGAAGATTTTTTTTTTAAACAATCGTTTTGATGAACTCGGTGATCGATAACCTAATTCTCGACATACTCTTTCCTGAAAAGTTCCTTGAAAATTAGCACACATGAATTTTTAAGTTCACATTCTTCATTATTCTCTTCAGTTGTATTTTTGTTCTTTTGTCCAAGTAAGTAACGTTGTTAACGTCTTCTAATTTGATGTTTTTACAGTTCTCATTTATAAGAATGCCAGTTTCTTATATTTATTCTAAAAGGAGTAGATATGTCAGAATAACTTTGTTTTAAGCTTTATCGATTCAGAGAAAGAAAATTACAGTCGCAGTGAGGAAATTACCAGTGATGCTGAATGATGATCTATTTCAATATCTTTCCTTGATTTCTTTTTAAAGGCATTTTATCTGCTAAATCATAAATGAACTGTGGTAAAATAGTGAACCATCGACTGTGAAAAAAAGAATAAAAAAGCAAGAAAATATTATGTGATAAATTACGAGTCCGAGTGAGTTATGATAACATATGTGGTTTTAAAAGAGAGAAATTTCTAGCACGAACTTTGTTGGTTATTCTTCATTGATCACTAATACCAATAACTCCCAGTCCTAGACAGTCACAACTCTAGCAGTAAAGATCTTACGAACTCATTTTTGTTTCAAAATCAGTTGATCCGTATCTATTTATGTATCTCAGAATAAACAGCGATTAATATTTTTGAACCAATAAACATAAGACGCCCTCTGGAGATTTCAACAGTTCAATATAGGACCAAATGTTTGGTTTCAAGATTTCCACTTGCACCAGTTTACGACAAGTATAAGTTATTTAATTTATTCTTACAGTTAATTAAATATATTTAACAGGGGCTAGAAGCTAGTGCTACATAACTCGTCAGTACCCTTCTGGTAAAGTAAGTGTAGTTCTTAACAACCTTTGTTAGGTTTTTCTTTGAGATGTTTTATTAGAAGGGTAACTACTTTTTTAGAGTCCTCAATTATATTGTACACTGTTGTTTGGGAGATGTGGACGGCTTTTGCCATCGACCTTCACGTTCGTGTTACAAGACACCGCAACTTGCTTACTACGACAAAGATACGAATTGTTGCTGGTCTCTGGTACCCCAAATTGATTCATAATCCTTTCTTTTCAAATGCTATTAAGTACAAAGGATATTCCCGTTTTGTAAATTCTAAACCCTCGATTGACTTATAACAATACATACATGCAATAAAACTCGACTTATAACAATACATACATGCAATAAAACACGACTTATAACAATACATACAGTAAAACACGACCTACAACAATGCATACAGTAAAATACGACGTACAAAAACACATACAGTAAAATACGACCTACAACAATACATACAGTAAAATACGACCTACAACATTACATACAGTAAAATACGACCAACAACAATACATACAGTAAAATACGACCAACAATACATACAGTAAAATACGACCCACAACAATATATACAGTAAAACACGACCTACAACAATACATACAGTAAAAACACGACCTTCAACAATACATACAGTAAAATACGATTTACAACAATACATACAGTAAAACACGACCTACAACAATACATACAGTAAAAACACGACCTTCAACAATACATACAGTAAAAACACGACCTTCAACAATACATACAGTAAAATACGATTTACAACAATACATACAGTAAAACACGACCAACAACAATACATACAATAATACATGCCTTATAGCTGAATAGTTTTTTCAAATGTTTATGAATGAAATAGCATTGGTTTCACATGATACAAACACTGTTTGTGTGAGAGCTGTAATATATCCTTCTAACTGCTCATCCAAACACTTTATAAATATACCACACAAAAGATACAAAACTGTTTGTGTAACAGCTGTAATATATCCTTCTAACTGCTGATCCAAACACTTGACAAATATACCACACGAAAGATACAAACACTGTTTGTGTGACAGCTGTAATATATCCTTCTAACTGCTTATCCACACACTTTACAAATATACCACACGAAAGATACAAACACTGTTGTTGGAAATAGAACCTATATCGTTCAGTAAGAAAAATTCGTATATAACACAATACAGCAGAGTGAAATATATAGTCGTACCATTACGAAGCGTTACAGTGAAAAATTTAGTTTATGCCAAAAAATTAATGCAGTTTATTTTGTCAGAAGTTGTTTAGATAAGAAATGGACACATGTTTCAGTGAAGATAGTTATATTTCATACAGCTTTCTGGAAATAATCTATAAGGTCATACGTTCTGTTAAAAACTTGATGGAACTTTACATTTACCGTGCTTATTCATCTGTCATTTCCTACTCTTTTGTCGTATTGTCTCTGCTTCACAGTATTTCTAAAGGTTCATATTCAGTCTAGCCTTATCGTTCATTGTCACGCTTAATTACGGAAACGACAGAAACTCGAACACGAATCATTCCATTGAGAATCTCAAA
Source organism: Limulus polyphemus (assembly GCF_000517525.1). Classification (NCBI taxonomy): domain Eukaryota; kingdom Metazoa; phylum Arthropoda; class Merostomata; order Xiphosura; family Limulidae; genus Limulus; species Limulus polyphemus. The sequence continues at coordinate 35,405 of NW_013672172.1, forward strand.
GGAAGCCTCGAGACAGACGTAAAGATGAGTGCTATACAGTGGTTTATTTTTATGATTATTTTGAATTTATTGTTCTAAGCAAATTATAAATATCATGGAGTTCTAGTAACGATTTCATTAATTAGTAATTTTATCAGAGGCATTTTTAACGAAAGCAGAGACAATGCTCCCAGACGGCCGCGCTCAACTCCGTAATCAAAGATTGGTTGGTTGGCACAAACTAATTAGGCTATCTGCGCCAAACGACCGGTAAAGAACGTAAACATAGTCGACTTAAAACTAAACAATGTCTAAAAATCAGATAAAAGATTTAAATAGAATTAAAAAGGCCAATGACTCGTAAAAATTGAAAAATGCAATCAGGTTGGACACCGTGCCAATGTCAAGGCTAAATAATCGAGGATGAAAGCACTAAGTCAGTTAAAGAGAAGTAGAAAACCGTCTTGGATATAATGTTCCGTTTTTGATTTCTAATGAAATGTACTGCAATAATTTCTGGAATAAACAACTTTACAAATATTTAAGTAATTGTTTTAGAGAACTTTATATCGCCTAGTATTTATCTCTAGAGTATATTCTCTAGTTGTTAATTTAGGACTGTGCTCGACAAAGAATATTCGAACGGTATCCTGGGAAACGTAGGTCTCGGTTGATCTATCTCTATAAGAACATATTAATATGTTACTTCTGGTGAGCTTAAGGCTGCTAGCAAAGCCTGTCACGCAACTCAAACATAAGTACTGAACGTGAGGAGTTATATTTCATCTCACTAGATGTCTCTGACTAATACATTTTTATAGATGCATATAACATTACTATAACAACAACAAAAGATAGATTTTAAATAATAAAGAGTAATATATGTTGAATCAATTTTTGGACTGATGAAACTATTAAGGATTTAACAAACCAAAGAAACTGTGTATGTCAGACTTTCTTCTCACTCTACACTGGGGATAAAAGTCGTATATTATGGCTTATTTGGTATTAAACAACTATTAAGGATTTGACTATATTAAGGATGAAACTATTAAGGATTTGACAAAACAAACAAACTGTATATGTCAGACTTTCTTCTCACTCTACACTGGGGATAAATGTTGTATATTATAGCTTATTTGGTATTAAACAACTATTAAGGATTTGACTATATTAAGGATGAAACTATTAAGGATTTGACTATATTAAGGATGAAACTATTAAGGATTTGACAAAACAAACAAACTGTATATGTCAGACTTTCTTCTCACTCTACACTGGGGATAAAAGTCGTATATTATGGCTTATTTGGTATTATGTTAGACTTAAATTCATGTTGACAAATGGAATGATTGTTTGACTAATAGGGTCATGGTTAGTAATACTGGACGTCCGTTACCTTGGTCAGTACTGAAACATAATAACAAACACAACAATAAATACGTCTGTAGTAGTAGCAGGTCACCGTCCGTAACTACTGACAGTATAAGATCACTGTCAGTAACTACTGATAGTAGAAGATCACTGTCAGTAACTACTGACAGTAGCAGGTCACTATCTATAACTACTGATAGTAGAAGATCACTGTCAGTAACTACTGACAGTAGAAGATCACTGTCAGCAACTACTAACAGTAGCAGGTCACTGTCTATGACTACTGACACTAGCAGGTCACTATCTATAACTACTGAGAGTAGCAGGCCACTGTCTATAACTACTAACAGTAGCAGGTCACTGTCTATAACTGCTGACACTAGCAGGTCACTATCTATAACTACTGAGAGTAGCAGGCCACTGTCTATAACTACTAACAGTAGCAGGTCACTGTCTATAACTACTGAAAGTAGCAGGTCACCATCTATAACTACTGACAGTAACAGGTCACTATTCGTAACTACTGACAATAGCAGATCGCTCTCTATCTCTACTGATAGCAGAAGGTCACCGTCCATAATTATAGTTATCAACTGCAAACCATCAACAGCCTTCGTTTCTAACCCATGAATAGTAACCTACGAACAGTAGCAGGTCATCGGTATTAAGTCACTTGCTCTGAATAAATACTAGATCAGTAGGAAAGCCCGTCCTAAACATTTCTTTCCTGACAGGGTCTAAGAACCTCCCCAGGTCGAGATGGTACAACATAAAATATAACATATCATTTAAGGGCTTTTCAATCTTAGCCCATGAAGGTTGTTCCCTCCATTTCAAAATACAAAAAAAAAATAAACCCAACCTTTATGTTCTAAAACTGCATCACTCCTTTTTTCAACTACCTTAAATTAATTGCATCCACCACATCTGAAGCCAACTAGTTTTAAAGGCGAACCTAGTTCTAAAGGCCAACCTAGTTTTAAAGGACAACCTAGTTTTAAAGGCTAACCACCCTGTTAGAAATATATAAAGCTGTCTTAGCTGAAGATGATTCCTACCCTGCCAAAACTTATTGTTCTAACCCCTAGTCTTACCATTATCACCATTAATCATGAAAAAATATGATTATAGGTATTATCAATTCCCTGAATGCCCCCAGTGGCACAGCGGTATGTCTGCGGACTTACATACGCTACAAACCGGGTTTCGATACCCGTGGTGGGCAGAGCACAGATAGCCCTTGTGTAGCTTTGTGCATAATTAAAAACAAACAATTCCCTGAACAATCTTAAACACCTCAATCAGATCCTCTCTAACTCTCCTTTTTTCAAAATAAAACAATTCCAGATATCTTAATCTCTCCTCATATGACAACCCCAGGAACAATTCTAGTAACCCGACTCTGAACCCTTTCCAATAATTCAATGTCCTTCTTAAAGTAAGGAGATCAAGACTTGACACAACACTCCTACTGAGGCCTAACCAGTGACCTATAAAATGACATTATAACCTCTCTAGACGTATATTCAGTATTTCTGTAAATGCAAGCCAAAAGCGCATTTGCCCTACCAACAGCAACAGCACACTACTTGGATGATTTAAGAGATTAAAAGACTACTCAGTTAAACAACAGAAATATCCTGTTTTTCATAAATCTATAAACGATATTTTCATAAATGTCATACTTATCATTTAGATTAAGATAACCCACATTCATTATCTTATATTTATTATAATTAAAACCCATCTGTTCATTATTGGCACAACTCACTAAATGATCAAAATCCATTTGTAAAGTAGCAGCATCTTTCTCACAGCCAGCAACACCCAAGATATTAATATCATCAACTGTTCAATTTTATTCCTTTAGTTAACTCATATATATTTTGTTTCACAAGCTTAAGTAGTAGAGCAAATAATTTGACAACATATTCCACTTAGTAAAAATCACAAATTACACCAGCGTTCCTCTCACTTGCTATTTTTATATTATCATAGTTATTGGTCATTTACATCAAATGATAGGTTTCTAATCCTCTGTTACTCTGTTAGAGACACAAGCCTAGTATTTCTTACCTTCTTTGGTAGCAAGTCGTTGTCTCTAACTGCTGACAGTCGCAGATCACCGTCCCATAACTTGTATTTCTTACCTTCTTTAGTAAGGTGGTTATTTCAAGCTCATCAAGAACTCTCAAACTTTCTCACGTATATACGCTTACGATTCTAGGCGTGTTTATAGTTTTAGCAATAGAATATTGGTCAAAAGGCATAGTAAGTTCCTTTCACTATAGTTATCTGTTGATCTGAGTCATTCCCCTAGGGTATCACGTGTGCTTTTTTTTTTGGTGGAAATATAGTTGCAAAATAAAATACACTTTGTAAATACAGTAATATTTTCTATTGGAGGATCAGATGGTTCATAGAGGATTTATCCTGAATGTTTCTATTGGAATGACCTTCAATAACGTGAATAGCACATGCGCACTGAGATGGGTGGCATTATAGAACTTTTTAATTTATACTCTCTCAGTCTGTAACAGAAACAGACTAATTCATCTCTCAACAGCTACATGTAGATTGATATATGACCTTCCAATAAAATGCTTCCTTTGTTCAGCATAGTGGTGATTTTGAAGGAAAAATAGATTTTTGTTCCATTCCCCTATGATCAGCTATTTTCATACATAAAGTCGTAATTAAGATTTTATTCTGCAAGTCACATCCTGATCAAGCCTCCTGTTATCTAAGGAAACCACCTGAAAGGTGCGTTTAAGAATTCCATAACTGAAGAAGATTACCAGTCGGAATTAATTTGGTTTAAACTAAAATAAGAGCCGATAATTATTTTTTCCCTAACATTGATTTTAAACCAATTCTTTGTGTTTCAGGGCTTAATCACGTTTTCACTGCACTTTTTATTATTTACGTTAAGGTTACAAGATATGCGGGTTCATATTTTAATTGTGCCACGAGATGGCTACCCTAAATGATCTTAATCATTGTGATACATGTCTATGTGTTCTATTGTAACTATATACTGAACCTGGTGGCACGATAAAATAAACATTAAATAAAATTTTGTATGTATTGTTACTAAGAGCTGTTCGTTACATTCTTGTCTTGCTTTTACGAGCATCCCATAATTTAGAAGTGAGAAAAGGTTAACAAATATGTTGTTTTTGGTCTCTAGCCTAACTCAAAGAAGTGTTCTACAACTGATAGAGACATATCTATAATTTTTGATAATTCTTTCCTAGTAGTACACATTTTGTGTTCCTCAGTCTCTCCAGCTTGAAGGTCTTTTGTTTGACACATGGACACGTCTATCAAATTTGTTACTAATGGCTAACTGTCTATCTATCTGGCTGTCTGTTTATTTATCGATATCTTTCTGTCTGTCTATATATATCTATCATTTTGTCTGTCTGCCTGTCTGTTTATCTTTATGCCTATCCATCTGTCTATCTGTTTATCTGTCTCTATATCTCTATCTTTTTATCTGTCTTTCTGTCTGCTAATCTAGCTATATATTTGTCTGTCTATCTATATGTTTATCTGTCTGTTTGTTTATCTCTCTACTCTGTTTATCTGTCTCTCTATCTATTTGTCTGTCTATATAATAATATATGAGTCTATCTGATTATCTGTCTATGTATCTGTTTCCTTGTCTTTCTATATATCTGTCTGGATATCAGTATATATTTACCCGTCTGTCTATCTATCTATTTATAAATTTATTTATCTGTTTGCATGTTTATACAACTATAATTCTGAAACATACTGTACATGGACTTATACAAACGTTCATCAAAACTAGACTAACTCAGCTAACTTAAACACACTAAAATAGCCAATGTTGTAAAACAAACTGACTTAGTTGCTATAAATCGTATGATGAGTAACGATATTTTCGGACATAATCCCACTAATATCTATCAAGGTTTGGCCAGCTTGCGAAGTTAAAAATAGGCCTAAATGTATATACAAAGCCAGGAATATTGACGATGTGAATACAACATCGATACATCTTGACCCATCAGTTACTTAGACATTACGAGGTTTAATGATTTACTTTAACGTGATAAAATATTTCTCTCACAACAATTAGAGTTCTTTAAAATGGTCTCGTGGAATATCTAAATTAGCTATAAACACAAAACAGCTAAAACTGGCCTAAAACAAACATTCACTGATGGATCGACGTTTTCTTTTATAACCCATTTCTAATATATTTATTTATAAAATTCATTGGATATCTTTATCATTTCAAATATTCAAAGTTTGTTGTTTATAATTAATTAAAGAAAGAGGTTGTACCAAGCGTCACTGTCTCCATCATGCTGAACATGAAGAACAGAATGATCGATGCTACATACCAAGGCTATGACATCATAGCCTGGAGCGTCATTATTTTAAATTCTTGGTTTGGAAGAAGTGGTGTTCTACTGATATTGTTAAACAAGTGGTGTTCTACTGATATTGTTAAATAAGTGGTGTTCTACTGATATTGTTAAACAAGTGGTGTTCTACTGATATTGTTAAACAAGTCGTGTTCTACTGATATTGTTAAACAAGTCGTTTTCTACTGATGTTGTTAAACAAATGGTGTTATACTGGTGTTGTTGAATAAGTGGTGTTCTACTGATATTGTTAAACAAGTGGTGTTCTACTGATATTATTACACAAGTCGTGTTCTACTGATATTGTTAAACAAGTCGTTTTCTACTGATGTTGTTAAACAAATGGTGTTCTACTGATGTTGTTAAATAAGTGGTGTTCTATTGATATTGTTAAACAAGTGGTGTTCTACTGATATTGTTAAACAAGTCGTGTTCTACTGATATTGTTAAACAAGTGGTGTTTATTACAGTTATTAATAGGTCAGTAAAGAACTAATGCTACAGTTATTAATAGGTCAGTAAAGAACTAATGCTACAGTTATTAATAGGTCAGAAAATAACTAATGCTACAGTTATTAATAGGTCAGTAAAGAACTAATGCTACAGTTATTAATAGGTAAGAAAATAACTAATGTTACAGTTATTAATAGGTCAGAAAATAACTAATGCTACAGTTATTAATAGGTCAGTAAAGAACTAATGCTACAGTTATTAATAGGTCAGTAGAACTGTAGCATTAGTTCTAAAGAACTAGGACCGAGACAACGCATTTTAAAGATACACAAATAACTCCACGTAGAAAAAGTTTAATTTGTTGTTAAGCATGAAACTACCCAATATACTATCCGTATCCTGCTCTGCTGGTATCGAAACCAGAATTTTGGCATTATAAGCCCACAGACCTATCTCTAAACCTGCAGGGGAGAGGGTGGTACTGTAAATAGAAAACAGACCACACGAGTGGAGTAGATTACTGGTGGCTATCACTCCTTATAATAAGAACTAACACTTTTGGGACAGGCATGTCAACCACGTCCATAACTTTTTCTTTGAAAAACATTAGATTTTTTCGTCACAGATTCACAGACGAAAACCAAAACTTAGAATGATCCAAAAAGTACGATAAAATGGGATTACCTTTTCGGACGGAGGACGTCGTCTTGTTAGAGGAGAAACTGTTACTTTTTTCACCTCCTTCTCATCTCCCATGGCGGGATGTATCTACTTCGGAGCAGCTAAGTCAAAAGTATATTCTAAGCAGGCACGCGAACCACTCACCTTGGTTACAGACATTTGCGCATGTGTTGACGTAAACAAACGTAGCAACGGACTTCTAGCGGTTGAAGGCAATACGAAGACATAATAATTATTCTTAGATTATGCCTTACTTATTAACATAGATTACAGTGTTTATTTGTTGTTAAGCGCAAAGCTACACGGTGGGTTATTCGTGCTGTACCTACCACAGGTATCGAAACTCGGGTTTTAAGCCCCAGAGTTACATCTATGCCCCCTGGAAGGGGGTACATTATATTGACAAATTACTTATGTAACATTGAAACTAGCATAAGTTAATACAAACACCATTTAAACCATAAGAAATCGTAATAATAAAAACGACCGAATTAATTGTTTGTTGCAAGTTTAAATGAGACTTTGCTCTAAAATAAACAAACAAATAAATAAAGTTACCAGTTTTTAATACAACCAATCACGATTGGAATATTTTAACTCAATATTCAAGTGAATTTATTGGTCAGTAACACAGTAACCATTACAACCAGATTCGTTTAGGGAACAAGTAGGCTTGGCCTAAACGTGTTTCAAGCAACATAATAGCAGACTGTTGTGACGCAGTTAAAACAATATGGTAAAACTGAATATTTCTCCATTGGCAAAACATTTTTTTTTTTAAATAAATTGTAATAAATAATTGAGCGCTATATCATAACTGATGAAACTGTGGTGTACATACGTCGAGTTTACTGATGAAACTATGGTGTACATACGTCGAGTTTACTGATGAAACTATGGTGTACATACCAGTAAACTCGATGTATGTACACCATAGTTTCATCAGTAAACTCGACGTATGTACACCATAGTTTCATCAGTAAACTCGCTGTATGTACACCATAGTTTCATAAGTAAACTCGATGTTTGTACACCATAGTTTCATCAGTAAACTCGATGTATGTACACCTTAGTTTCATCAGTAAACTCTACGTATGTACACCATAGTTTCATGAGTAAACTCGACGTATGTACACCATAGTTTCATCATTATACTCGACGTATGTACACCATAGTTTCATAAGTAAACTCGATGTATGTACACCATAGTTTCATCAGTAAACTCGATATGAAACTATGGTGTACAGACGTCGAGTTTACTGATGAAGCTATGGTGTACATACGTTGAGTTTACTGATGAAACTATGGTGTACATACGTTGAGTTTACTGATGAAACTATGGTGTACATACGTTGAGTTTACTCATGAAACTATGGTGTACATACGTCGAGTTTACTGATGAAACTATGGTGTACATACATCGAGTTTATTTATGAAACTATGGTGTACATACGTTGAGTTTACTCATGAAACTATGGTGTACATACATCGAGTTTATTTATGAAACTATGGTGTACATACGTTGAGTTTACTGATGAAACTATGGTGTACATACGTTGAGTTTACTGATGAAACTATGGTGTACATACGTTGAGTTTACTGATGAAACTATGGTGTACATACGTCGAGTTTACTGATGAAACTATGGTGTACATACATCGAGTTTTATTGATTATATGGGTGAAAATGGCCGTGAAAAAAAAGAGCCAGATACTTAGATGCCATTTGACATTTTCAGTTGTGATTCAACTACACAGTTAAACACCAGAGGTCGTAATCATTTTGTTCGATTTCCTTTCTCGTGAAGACTGGAGTAACATTATCTTCAGATTTCTGCGAAGTATTGCTGTACTCATGTTACTGAACTGAATTCATATGTAAGAACAACAAATCTATAAAAATGGAAAGGCAAATCACAAGAGGTAAAATGTATATGTACGTTTTTTTATAAAAAATAATTTCTTAGACCTGAAACATTACACGTACACCGTTCTAGCTATTGAAGCGACAGAACAACTGATCACTACCTAACAAATACCACAACCCACTACTGTAATAACTTATTGTAGCGACAGAACAACTGATCACTACCTAACAAATACCACAGCTCACTACTGTAATAACTTATTGTGGCAACAGAGCAACTGACCACTACTTAACAAATACCACAACCCACTATTGTAATAACTTATTGTGGCAACAGAGCAACTGACCACTACTTAACAAATACCACAACAATAAGTTATTACAGTAGTGAGCTGTGGTGTTTGTTAGGTAGTGGTCAGTTGTTCTGTTGCTATTACGACTATCGAAACCCCGTTTTTAGTTATCTGAACCCTTAGAATTACTAATGAGCCACTGGGGGTGGGTCAAAGCGAAATTCGTTGTATAATTACAGACCACGCATGCTGTTATGCGTATTAAGGTCAAAAAGACATTTCAACTATAATTATATTATTTACCACACGAATCATCTTATTCTTGATAAACACTGACAATATCATTTCTATTATGTTTATTAAATAAAAATCAGTCATTACCAGAAGAAAAATAAGAGTGAATTGAAAAGACAGATTTATATAATAATCATCGATAAAAAAAATCAACCAATACATGATAAAATATGTGATTGTCCATTAAAATCAGTTTGAAGTAATCAAGCCGTTATCACACACTCTTGAAGCTCCATAATGATTAACTGGTGGCAATTTCTTGTGAAATCTTACGAAAGTAACACTCTCTGGAAGATCCAGAATAAACTCATCTCTTTCATTAGATCCTTATGTCGTCACAAAACACGTGCTCTCCGTCTAAAGATACCATTCTATGGTTTCCACCCCTAACAATCCCAACACTCTGTTACACCTCCAGTCGTTAGTTAATTTTCCGTAAATTCGTTCCGACGAAACTTTAGCGACACAAGTCCTTTCTTAAATAAAACTGGGTTATTCTTTCCGAATACAACTTTACGATACACTTAATTTCAACAGTCGCTCTATAACAAACACTATAATTCTCAACGAACGTCTCACGTGTCCAACAATATTTTCTCTATCAGCATACATTCAATTACACATCCTCGTCACGTTGTGACCATCTTATATATACCAGACTACCCCCAATCTAGTAGTATCCCGATAATTCATGAAGGTTCGGGAAGGACGTGGCGTGATACTAGTCACGTGACCTCTCTGACGCAACAACTCTTTTGGGAGGATCTCTTTCGATGAGGACTAGGAAAGCATACACTTTAAATCGTAGTAAATCAGTAGATTTTGTTTACCTGCTTAGAGTTTCCGAATTATTCTCGTTTTTCTATTTAAAAAAACAACCTATGTAAGCTTATACCACTTCTAGATCGAGAGAAAAGTAGGCTTAACTTAATGACGTAACACTTTTTATTTTGTACTCGCTAGGCTATTCGTTAGAATGACTAACTTATAGTTTGTCATTAAACACAGTTCCAGTGTTTCGTGAAACATTATCCATTTAGGCAGCTTATCCGAATGTCTCCAAAAATCGTGTTAGCTGGAAATATTTTATCGGTTCAAGAAAAAAATGAAAACAAGGAAAATATTCTGTGTAGAATAGAAGTTAGTATTTTTCATTATTTAAATAACTAAAAGTTAAATCGAATGTAAGATAAAAAAACACGAAAAAAAAAAACTACATTAAATACTTTTATTTATCAATTCTTTTATAATAGCAGCTTGTTATTAACGTACTTGATAACATACATAGTGACAATAATCTGAAGATCAAGAAACGTCAATTGTCTCTGTGATTGACACAAGTAAAATAAAAATATTACATTAACAGAACTAGGAGAAAATAGTATTTCATTAATTATATACATTTCAGTAAGCGTATGTATATATATTTTGGAAACGCGAGTAAATTTGAAGTTCTAATCTGTAAAACAAAAATAACTTTTATAAGAAAGGCTTTAAAACAGCAACTATTATAATTATGCCTTAATTTGTTTTAATGTTTGCCTTTAAATTATTGGTTAGAATGATATTCTACTGTATAATTATGTTCAGATTGTCGATACTATTTAATTATAGAAATAATATCTAGCAACCATTATTATACATAGGAGGAAACGTACGAATAGTATTTTACAATCTGAATGGCTGATATTTTATTTTCTAAGTTCACAATAGAAAAGTTGATGGTAAATGAAACGTAAAGAATGCTCGAAATAACTATTATTGACTCCGCTTGACCTTCTATCAAGTGTAAGGTCATGAAACATACAAATCTTTCGTAGTGACTGTACTATTGACTCTCACAAGTGTTAGGTAATCAGCTGTGACAATACAAAGTGTGATAATGTATATGTGGTGATAATGTCTAAGCTGTAACAATGTATAAACTGTGATAATTTCTAAGCTACACAAATATCTCAGCTTACTCATGTAAGACATCTTAAGAAATATATGACGAGTTACGTAATTTGTTATAACTACTTCAGGCTTAGTTTGATTCAGTGTTTTACATTGTCGTGGCTTATTTGTTATAACTACTTTAGGTTTAGTTTGATTCAGTGTTTTACATTGTCGTGGCTTATTTGTTATAACTACTTTAGGCTTAGTTTGATTCAGTGTTTTACATCATCGTGGCTAATTTGTTATAACTACTTTAGGCTTAGTTTGATTCAGTGTTTTACATTCTCGTGGCTAATTTGTTACAACTACTTTAGGCTTAGTTTGATTCAGTGTTTTACATTCTCGTGGCTAATTTGTTACAACTACTTTAGGCTTAGTTTGATTCAGTGTTTTACATTATCGTGGCTCTTCGCATCAGAGTTTACATAAAATTTTGTACAGATCAGCGCTTTCAACGTGCCAACATGGCAATCAAGTATTTCATTCAAACATTTGAGTCATTCCAGTACAGTCAGCGAAAAATATGTCCAATATCCAATTGTCTCATCGATGATCATGAAAATATTTCAAATTATCAAACCTCTTTTCCTTGATAATTGCTTATTCATTGGACATGAAGGCTAAAATTTCTGATATCCATTTGTCTCCTAATTGGTCTTGTAAAATATGTCCAATATCTAACTGTTTCTTCATTGGTCATGAAAATTCTTGTTCTTCAATTTTTATCGTGGTGTGACTAGAGGTGGCAGAAAATAATACGAATATCTTGATCTTCTGTTGTTATCACGATCTGACTAATTCGGAAGATAAACCGAGTTGGATAACACTTGATTATTATAACAATTTTAGGCCTACTAGTTTTTCAATATGTCATCGACTTTAGGCTTAAAACAGTAAGTTTTGTTGTGGATATAATTTTAGCGTTGACCAGTTGTCTGTAACCATAATAGTAGAAAAAGTATTTCGAAAGGAAGGAGTGATACCATAAAGTTTGTATTTTAATTTAACCGATGAATAATATGTGAACAATATGTATTTATATATATTGAATAATGTGAACAATATTTATTTATAGATATTGGGTAATGTGAACAATATGTATTTATAGATATTGAATAATGTGAACAATATGTATTTATAGATATTGAATAATGTGAACAATATGTTTTTATAGATATTGGATAATGTGAACAATATTTATTTATAGATATTGGATAATGTGAACAATAAGTTTTTATAGATATTGAATAATGTGAGCAATATGTATTTATAGATATTGGATAATGTGAACAATATGTTTTATAGATATTGGATAATGTGAACAATATGTTCTTATAGATAGTGAATAATGTGAGCAATATGTATTTATAGATATTGGATAATGTGAACAATATGTTTTTATAGATATTGGGTAATGTGAACAATATGTTTTTATAGATATTGGATAATGTGAACAATATGTTTTTATAGATATTGGATAATGTGAACAATATGTATTTATAGATATTGAATAATGTGAACAATATGTTTTTGTAGATATTGAATAATGTGAACAATATGTATTTATAGATATTGAATAATGTGAACAATATGTATTTATAGATATTGAATAATGTGAACAATATGTATTTATAGATATTGGATAATGTGAACAATATGTTTTTATAGATACAGTATGTGTAATATATCAAAACTATCTAGTCAGCCAAAGCCTCAGCTATCAGTTGTTGTCGCTGCCACTCATCAGTTGTTATTTTCATTTTTTGGGTTTCATCAACTGGTGCAGGAACATAACCTGGAATTGCAGAAATAAGAAGTATTGTTACCAAATTTAAAAACATCCACAAAAGATGTAAAGGTTTCTGAAACTTTCAAAATAGGAAACCAAAGAAAAACATAATGGTTTAAAATTTTCCAACCCAATCTTCAAAGAAGAGAAAAAACAAAATCCAAACAGCCTGTAATTGTACAGTGAAAATAGTAACATGTACTTAACACGTAATAATTGTACAGTGAAAATAGTAACATGTACTTAACACGTAATAATTGTACAGTGAAAATAGTAACATGTAACTTAACATGTAATAATTGTACAGTGAAAATAGTAACATGTACTTAACACATAATAATTGTACAGTGAAAATAGTAACATGTAACTTAACATGTAATAATTGTATAGTGAAAGTAGTAACATGTAACTTAACATGTAATAATTGTACAGTGAAAATAGTAACATGTACTTAACACGTAATAATTGTACAGTGAAAATAGTAACATGTAACTTAACACGTAATAATTGTACAGTGAAAATAGTAACATGTAACTTAACACGTAATAATTGTACAGTGAAAATAGTAACATGTAAATTAACACATAATAATTGTACAGTGAAAATAGTAACATGTACTTAACACATAATAATTGTACAGTGAAAATAGTAACATGTACTTAACACATAATAATTGTACAGTGAAAATAGTAACATGTACTTAACACATAATAATTGTACAGTGAAAATAGTAACATGTAACTCAACATGTAATAATTGTATAGTGAAAATAGTAACATGTAACTAAACATGTAATAATTGTACAGTGAAAATAGTAACATGTACTTAACACGTAATAATTGTACAGTGAAAATAGTAACATGTAACTTAACATGTAATAATTGTACAGTGAAAATAGTAACATGTAGCTTAACATGTAATAATTGTAACTATAAATAATGATTATCATTCCTTAATCTATAGAAAGGAACGAGAAAGTATTTTTCAAAGTTTGAAATAATTTCCGTTTAATGCCTGAGAGAAATAAGTGAATTTTGTCTATAATTAAAAATATACCAAGTGTAATGATTCACCTAAACTACCAAGAGATGATGAAGAAAGGTTATTATATAAAAGGTTAAACATTGTAGGTCACAACTAACTATCACACAGATGATGAAGAAAGGTTATTATATAAACAGTTTGACATTGTAGGTCACAACTAACTATCACACCTTAACAACACACACTACATTGTGGGTTACAACTAACTATCACACAGATGATGAAGAAAGGTTATTATATAAACAGTTTGACATTGTAGGTCACAACTAACCATCGCACAGAGGATGAAGAAAGGTTATTATATAAACACTTAAACATTGTAGGTCACAACTAACTATCACACCTTAACAACACACACTACATTGTGGGTTACAACTAACCATCACACAGATGATGAAAAAAGGTTATTATATAAACAGTTTGACATTGTAGGTCACAACTAACTATCACACAGATGATGAAGAAAGGTTATTATATAAACAGTTTGACATTGTAGGTCACAACTAACTATCACACAGATGATGAAGAAAGGTTATTATATAAACACTTAAACATTGTAGGTCACAACTAACCATCACACAGAGGATGAAGAAAGGTTATTATATAAACACTTAAACATTGTAGGTCACAACTAACTACCACACAGATGAAGAAAGGTTATTATATAAACACTTAAACATTGTAGGTCACAACTAACTATCACACCTTAACAACACACACTACATTGTGGGTTACAACTATCTATCACACCTTCACAACACATACAACATTGTTGGTCAGAACTATCACACCTTCATAATACATACAACATTGTTGGTCACAACTAACTACCACACCTTCACAATATATACTGCATTGTTGGTAACAACTATCTATCACACCTTCACAATATATACTACATTGTTGGTAACAACTATCTATCACACCTTCACAATATATACTACATTGTTGGTAACAACTATCTATCACACCTTCACAATATATACTACATTGTTGGTAACAACTATCTATCACACCTTCACAATATATACTACATTGTTGGTCACAACTATCTACCACACCTTCACAATATATACTACATTGTTGGTAACAACTATCTGTCACACCTTCACAATATATACTACGTTGTTTGTCACAACTAACTATCACAACTTCACAATATATACTATATTGTTGGTAACAACTATCTATCACACCTTCACAATATATACTACATTGTTGGTAACAACTATCTATAACTCTTTCACAATATATACTACATTGTTGGTAACTACTATCTATCACACCTTCACAATATATACTACATTGTTAGTTACTGCTATCTCCTTCACAATATACAGTTACATCGTTAAGTTACATTTTTCAGAGCTTTGATTTTTCGACCAATTATCTTTACTTTGTCTATTGATATATGGGTATGTGTAGAGGGGAAAAAATCCTTTATTTACCACTGCCATCACGAGTTAAATTTCGATTGACCTTTGAATATGTTTTATTTACAAACTATATTATATATATATAGGACACTTTGACGAATACCTTCGTGATCAAAGTTCTGGTTGGATCTGTCAGGTTCACAGTAGTCACCAGAGTCGGATCCTCGAGTAACGCCACCTTCGAACAGTTTACAAACCTCGTTTCTACTAAGAGTTGGTGTGCTGTCTGTACTAAGTTCGATCTTTCGACGTCTCTCAGCCAGTATTGTCTGAAGTTCATGACTATTCATTGTTTTGTACTGAAACCAAACAGAGACAGTTTAGAAAATGTCCTAATCTTGTTTCATGTTATAGCAAGAGGAACTGATACTTACACCACTAACCTTCTTCTGTACAGTTAGGTGACTGTGAAGTCTTCCTCCTTCTTCACTTCCAAGAACTTCCTCCAGCCTGGACCGGGAGAGTTTAAACACCATCTTTCCCGTCATGTCAAGAAACAACTTGATGATCCTGCAGAGGAGGCCAGTGACGTCACAGTATAGGTTAAATATCAACGTAGAGGGCAAAGTTAATTGTAATATCGTAAAGGTAAGGTTATGTTTACAATGTGTTCAGTTGTAATTGAATTCATGGAAAGATTATTTGTTATAAGATCAATTGTAATAAAATATAATGGTTACTGTTATATATAGCACATTTAAGAGTAAAAATTCATGCAGTACTTAGTAACGTTACATCTGAATCAATACAGGAATATCTAGAGTAACTCAACTTAGATCTCATTACAACAATATCTAGAGTGATTTACCAATATTAGATCTCATTACAACAATATCTAGAGTAATTTACCAATATTAGATCTCAGTACAACAATGTCTAGAGTAACTCAACTTAGATGAATACAACAATATCTTGAGTAACTCAACTTAGATCTCAATACAACATTATCTAGAGTAACTCAACTTAGATTTCAATACAGGAGTATCTAGAATAACTCAACTTAGATCTCAATACAACAGTATCTAGAGTAATTTACCAATATTAGATCTCAATACAACAATACCTAGAGTAACTTGCCAATGTTAGATCTATATACAACAATATCTAGAGTAACCTGCCAATGTTAGATGTCAATACAACAATACATAGAGTAACTTGCCAATTTCATATCTCAATACAACAATATTTAGAGTAACTTGCTAATGTTAGATCTCAAAACAACAATATTTAGAGTAACTTGCTAATGTTAGATCTCAATACAACAATATCTAGAGTAACTTGCCAATGTTAGATACTACAATACAACAATATTTAGAGTAACTTACCAATGTTAGATCTCAATACAACAATATTTAGAGTAACTTACCAATGTTAGATCTCAATACAACAATATTTAGAGTAACTTACCAATTTTAGATCTCAATAC
>NW_013672173.1:0-4031 GCF_000517525.1 Limulus polyphemus
AAACCTCTCTTACCAGTTCTGAGTGAGTATCTCTCCCCCACACATTGTAAACTAAAAGAATAAAAATTATCTAAATGAAAATAATCCCTAATTTAAAGACAAAGATTGTAAGTTAAACTGATTTTTTTAATTCATGGGTTACAAAGATTTAAATAAAAGCTCTATCAATCTTACAAATCTCTATCAAATTTCCTAACAGGAGAGAGATCAGCAAATACACAATAATGCCAAAAAAAAGACAGGCTGATTGCGCTATAAACCTCAAATATGTGACCTTGAATCACATGTGCTCGAAAGCAGGAGCGGGGAATCCCCAAGTCATTACGATGAAGGACAGATTTCGGGACAAGTTAAGTCAAAGCTCTCCTACCCACAAGGAAATATGCTTCATTATCAATTAATGGATCTAGTCTCATGTGCAGTAAAAGTAACGAAACGCCATGTTTTCTTTTTTACTTGAGCAACTCTTTACGTCCAAAGTGAACACAAAGAAAACAGAAAATTCGAAAAATATACATATTGTTACGTTGAAGTTACGGAAAATCAATTAACAACGGTGTACCGACGAAACTTAAGCGACACAAGTCTTTACTTAATAAAACTGGTTTATTCTTTCCAAATATAACTTAACCGATACACTCAACTTCAACAATCGCGCTAAACAAACGCTATAGCAACGAACGTCAATAATACTCTGACCGCAGATCAATTACTCACTATCCACCCAGACATTACATTCCTCTCTTTTATATACCAGCCTACCCTATATCTAGTAAGAACTAGAGCATTCCTGAAAGAACAAGATAGTTCTAGAAACTAGAGGGCGCCACAGTGGTCATGTGACTCGCTGACGCAACAATATTAACTAATAGTGTAGTAAACACATGTAACCATCCTGTATCACAGTGGTTTAGTGGATGTTAATATACAAATCAGACTAAAGTTGACAATGAAACTTTAAAAAGTAACATCCAGGAATTAATGGATTGTCCTATCAAATAGTAGTCTACAACAAAGATAAACAATTTGTAATTGTTTGTTTAAAACGTACCATAATGAAATCTTTTCGAAATTTCGAAGCCACAAATTCATACAAATATTTTATACGTAGAGGCTACGGAATTAGTAGAAAGTATTTCTGAAGTTTCAAACTATTTCTTCCAGGGTTCCCCGTTGGAATGGTGGTAGATTTGCTAGCTTATAATTCTAAAATCCAGGGCTAAGTTCCCCATAGCAAAAATATTTCAGATGACCCAATGTGTAACTATGTACTAAAATTAGGCACAGTACAACGCTACATTACTTTTTTTTATTGCAATGGAATCTAATAAACCATACAACAGGTGCATTGAATCAATTCACAAGAGGACCAAAGAGATAATAAGATAATAATCGTTAAGATGATAATAAGCGTCATTCATGAAGACATTTGGCATCAGGCTTGTTGCATTTGCTTTCTAAGATGATTACTTTTGAAGTTATTTAATGTAGTGCTTACTACTTTTACGGATTCATATCTAGCAACGTTCCATCCTGAATTGAATCAGACTTTATGATCTGTTGTGTACATGACCAAAATGAAAACATCCTTATTCTTCAAACCCACGACAGTTCTTCTGACTAATAAGCCCTTAGAACATTTCGAAGTGTTTGTTTGATTCTACAGTCATTACATATGAAATAGACCATGGTTTTACTTCTTCATTGTATAATAACTACTCCTCTTGTTATTACTGGATCTGTTGTTGTAAGTATCGTATAGTACAAACGGATTTCTTGTTCACAGACTGTGAAACTGTTTAAAGGAAGTCTAACCTCACATTTATGATTCTACACGAAGTATATTTCCAGTATGTCTTCCTCACCCATACATTATGTTGTGTAGAGAAGCTTCCAACAGAGAGGGTGACTTTTTAACTTTCCTCTTGAAGCAACTTTATGATCACTTGCTGTTCACATCAATCTGTTTACTTACTTGAATTCTGGGGGTAAATCCCAACCTTTCATTCCTGTATAAGTTAGTGTAATGGTAGCATAATTTTTAAGGCTTCTCATCAATGTAGCCGTTGACTAGTGGACATATTTATTTCAACAATGAATTCCTTCTCCCAGTTGAGACAGATGGAGTATTGTCATTTGAAGTTTGCCTTTTAAGTCCAGCTAATTCCTATTTTCTAATTTCTGGTTAGTCCTTTGTTGTTCCTTTAATATGGTTGGGCTCCATGACTTATCTCTAAAGTAAATTCTCTTTGACTTACTATCATCTGCTGATTTCTCACAGTCTCAATTGTAATGTCCTTGCTTCCTACATTTATAACAGCTCCATTTTTATGACATTCTTTACGAAATATTTTTTATTTCTAACATGCTTGTTTCTGTAGTTCCTGGAAATATATCGTCATAATATACAGTTGAAACACCTACTGTCTTGTGATTTATTTCTTCCATTTTGACAGTTGTCTAATCAATCCTTTGATTTCTTTTAAACTTCCATCAGAAGTAGTTGATGCTTCCATAATATTTCATCTTACGATCCTATAGTTTGTGAATGTCGCTTTTAGTTCTGCCTATTTCTTCTAGATCTAATTTTAATTGACTCAAATTTCACTGCCAATAGGAGAACTTACCTTAAAGATATGCATCTACTTTTCTTTAACCTACATCGCATGTCCTCATCTACCATAGCATCTAAAATTGGTCACAAGCCAACAAATCCATCATTTCGTCTGAAACATCTGTATAAAATAAGTGGGAAATCTCTTGCATAGCTTTCACAAGTTCAGATATGGTCTCATATATCCTCCTTAATCTGCTCCTAAACTTTCTTTGGAGACATTCTTCTGATGTGACATTTCAAGTATGTTTCATATGGTAGTCACCAGTGCATGATAATTACTGCAACTTTCTTTTAGAAAATTGCTCAATGTTGTTTAAGTTGGTCCTTTTTAAAAGGCAAAATAGGAAAATGTATTTGTTCACTACTCTGTTCGTTCACTTTAAGAAATATTTTGAATTAAATCTGGTATGCCTCCCATGGTATTTTTCTGTCATAATATGTTGGTTTGTTAACTGCACAGTATTCTTGGACTGGTCTGATAAGTTCTGGAACTGGATTAGGTAGTTAGGTGACTGTAATAGTACAGTTATATTTTCTTGTAATAGGCAGAACAGCAGTACTAAAGACAGGTCAGCTGGATTCTCCAGTTCCACACTTCACCGTTAATGATGTTTGTGGACAAATGGAAATAGAGAAAGGTATAATTAGTTTAGTCCTCGCATTTACAAATTATTTCTCCAGATGTTTTGTTCTGGTATTTTGCTGTTATAATATTTCTATACTTCATAGATGTTTTTTCTGCTGCTTTATATTTTTTTTTTATTAAATTTGTTTTGTACTTTACACGTTCATTTCTTTTACATTTTAAATATTCTTCTTAATCATCCATTATTTTTTTGTCTCTTTGTTTTAAATATATTAATTTTCTGCTTCATTTTTCTGTCACAATTGTTGCTGTTGTTTTCTTAGTGTACACAACAGAAAATCTACACTATATCCCTTATTTTAACCCTTATTTTAGTGTTATAATTATACAAACTAACTGGTGATCCACCGTGTTAGGCAGTTTTCTGCCTCTTTCTACTGATCTTCTATCTCTTTCTTCTAGGTATTCTTTTACTGCTTCTTCTCCCCTTGTTCGTTCTTTTTTTTCCCATTGCTTTATCATTTCTAGCTACTGTTCTATCTTATTTGAGCATGTGTAGTCATCTTGACGTTTTTGATCGTCATGCTATTATATTTTTTTACAGTAATAGTCCCTTTCTTGCGCGAGCGTTATAATGGTTGCTATAGTTGGGTGACTTACTTTTCATTAATTGCGATACACTTAATTTCAACAGTCGCGCTATAATAAACGCTATAATTCTCAACGAACGTCTCACATGCTCGACTCAACAATACTCAGTTCAATTACACACATTGTTGCCGTCACTTTGTGACTGTCTTATATCTACAAGACTACACTATATCTAGA
>NW_013672173.1:5019-9532 GCF_000517525.1 Limulus polyphemus
ATTTAAGGAAGGTACGCGAATGTTCGAGAAGGACGTGGCGTGATACTAGTCACGTGACCTCCGCTGACGCAACAATATCAAATCTAGATGATCGAGAAATTTCTAGGCATTACACATAATCATTAGATCATGACCAAATTACATTTATCAAATAATATTAAACTTATAAAATAAAATATTGTTCACAATAATATGATCTATTACATATGGGTTTTGAGTCCGTTTTACTAACCATATAGTAATCTAATTTATATACACTTCACCATTATAATAGGCCTAATGGTATTTCTTTGGTTTGCTGACCCAAGCTGTGCTGATGAGCCTTGAAGAGGCGAAACTGTAGCCCACAGTAGAAGGTACGGCCAAACAAGGAATGCATTAGGCCTCGCCGTCACAGATTCACTTTTTTTAATTTCACCTCTGGTGAAAAGGAAAAAAATCTTTAACATATATATACAATATGATACACTGTTACTTTAGTCCTATAATACTATCTTGAAAACGGATTACTTGTATGATTCTAATGGAACATCAAGAATGAGAGGCAATCATAACACAGGGATGCTTCTGTAGAGGAAATTTCTCGGTTTCATTCTCGTCCGATTGTCACAGCTAGCGGAGTTCAGTACACTTTAGACTTTTCTTATAACACAAATTCTTGGTACACTAGTAAGAGGATAACTTTTCTAAGACCATGTCCTACCTTAGCAATGAGAGATATTCAACTGTTGACCTTAGTGGCAGTAGATAGGGGTAAATATTGTAGTTAGGGCAACATTTGTTTAGTAGAAATGGTGATGTTTGTGCATTTTAATGTTTCCCTTGCAAAATATAAACCATTTTCAACGTTATGTAATTCTAAAGCTTGGTGAAAATCATACGGGCAATTTGTGGTTCATAAAATATTTATTCTCTGATTTAATTACGTTGTTGAGTACAATACTGATATTCATGATGATAGTATGAATATTTAAACATATTGTATTACTAAGCAGTTTTCATGAATTGAACTTTGATTACACCTAACTTAAAAAACAATGTATTTACTGACATAAATGTTTCTGTATTTACGATATTTATACACATTACAGCATTCAACGAAGCTGATTAGGAAACAGAGAGAGTGAATAGAAGAGTTTGTGTACAAAAAGATGAGAACACATTTCAGTTTGCACAAGAATACACATAATTATGTGTTTGAACTAGATGTTAACATATATGTTCAAACTTAATACCCTTTGAAATAAATTATCCTTTAAAATGAAAGAATTTGTTTGTTTGGAATTGTTGAAACCACAGATCACAATATTTCATATAACAATTTCTTACTCATTACTACAGAATTTTCCGACGTTGAACTCTGAATTAAAGAAAGTTTATGGAAGATCCAAGAATTAGGTCGATAACCTTAGTTGTACTTGCTTTTCATAATCCACCTGGTGTACAAGGAAGACTGTTTCTCAGTGCCCAGTTCAAAAGTCCAATTTTTACTAAAATCCTTAGGTGCTCTATTCGGCGACTTGACTGATATGTCTTCGTAAATAGAATAGCATCAGTGCTAGTTATATTCTGTAGTTGCTTGAGGTATGCAACAGTTGAATGGGAGATATGACTGGAAGTCTTAACTTGGTGAACCCTTACCCTGCTCATCTCTTTTCCAGATGGAGATCCTTCTTGATTATATTGTGTAGTGTTGCCTGGGACACGTGGGTGGCTTTTGCCACTGACCTTTGTGCCTGTGGATTCTCATCTGTACCAGCACACTACACTCTGCTTACCATAACTGGGGTATAACTTCTTGCAGGTCTCTTTCTAGATGATTCTGCTGCCCCAATTTGAAACATATTTCGTTTTCCAATGTCATTAAATACAAAGGATATCCTCATCTTGGAAATTCTATATTTAGATCTGAACACATCCTTATGATCTGAGTACATGAATATATTATATCGGAAAGGGCTATTAAATACCTTTCTCAAAAGCGATCAAGTTCCAGTGGAACCACATTACCTATATAATGTTCAAATGTTGGTCTGATACACACCATCTCACCGGACTTTATATTGGTTGTAATTATCATGTAACTTGTTAATTTACAAATTACGTGATAACTACTGCCAACATAATAAAAATAGTTTTAATATAATTTATTCAAGCCTCTGTATACATATCCATTATCACATTTTCAAACATAACAAGTTGGTATCTTAAATGCAGAATGAAATATGAAGACATTCATATTACATTTCTGGGATAACAATTGGAAGAAATATAGGTGGTTGTTGTTTTTTAAAAAATAATGTTACTTGAGTTTTATAAATACAGTAAGTTCACATGTAAGTAAGTTAAATGCAATAACAGATAATCATGTCAGACTACATGTTTGTGTGTACAAAATAATCCAGCCTGTAACTTTTTATATTAGTTTCAGTGTAATGTACTTCGATGATGTTGAGAAAAGATGTAAAGATTTACTTTCACCTTATGTTTATGTATATAGCGTCATTTGTAGCAGTATTAGAATTGAACTTTTTTATATTTAAGTAGATGACAAGATTTATGTTTGACTTCCTAATAACTATATGACATTTAACCAAACAAGAGAAAGTCAAAACTAACTATGTCGAGGGAAATGAAATTAGCTAGAAATAGTCTTACTATAATGGAGCAATGATGTGGTCGTCTATATATGTATGTGACCAAAATAATAAATACGATGGTGCCATCTGTTGTGCTGAAATACAACAAGATCTCACTGCCAGATGTGGTAATTGAGGCTTATGAAATGTGGCGCTATCGATTGAATAGCACCACAAACAAAAATCCATATAACAATTTCACACTTTGGGTACTCAAGATTCAGACTATTAGAAAAATAAGTATGGTCTGCGCTACAACCATTTCTTTACAACATAACAAAGTTTTAAATAAAAGTACTTTCCTCACAACAAGAATACGACTTTCACTAAGACTGTAAGTGAGGGTGTGATTGTATCTTTATTAATGTAAGTTTTAAATGTAGTAATAAAAAACTGGAGTTTTTAAAAATATTATTTTTTCAATAAAGGGTAGCACTTTTAATATATAAAAACATTACAGTTTATATCAGTAAAACCTTTGAAACTTTCAGCCTTGTATATTGAATCATTTTGATGCAATGAGTTGCGTATACCTAAAGAGTCCAATCCGAACACTTTCCAGTGTAGTACTTCCCAGAAAAAAAATACTTTTTTAGAAAATGTTCACTTTTTAATTTTTTTGCAATGAGGTATGAATATTGTACTTCAACACCAATGTATAAAATTCATAATGCGTTAAAGTGAAGGTGAAACTGCTACCTTATACATATAGAATGAAAATATAACGTTTTTTCTTTATTACAAAACATTTAAACATTAATGAAGATAAGATATAATTATTTTGGACACAAAATAATAACTTCATAATGTACGATATTACTATACATTTTTGATAAGATTTATTATGATTTATTTAAACATGTTACTTTTTGTTTAAAATGTTTTCTTCCATGACTTATTTGTTTTAATGTAAAGCTAACTTTTTAATATTCTAACGTGTGCTGTAGCCGCCTCGGGAATTTAATCTTGAAATTTTAGCATTAAAAACCCGAAATCATACAGGTGAGACACCGGGAAACAAAGCTAACATGATAAAATGGACATTTAAAATCTTACTTGATCGTAAAAATCCATCTTCTTCACACACGTATGAGGCTCCAATCAAAACACCTTCAACAACCCCATCCACTATCTTTTTACCTGTGGAATCTAAGCATTGCGCTGAAAAGTTCTTTAGACATTCTCCTGCTTGATGAACTTCGCTGAAAAAATTTAATACTTGTTTAAGTAAATATAAACAGTACAATTATATTAAATCCAAAAGCCTAAAAAGAATATAAAAATACTGTATATGTATAAAACGTATTTAAACACAAAACATGTATGTATCACACAATTGTCTTGTAATTTGTTTGTCTGAGAACTGTGCTATCTGCATATAGACATCCCTAATTTTGAGTTGACAGAGTAAAGGGAAGGCAGATAGTCAAAAGCATCCATCAACAACTACAGAGGTTGAGTATGAGTATGTTATATTAAAACTATTTGAAGTCTCACCATGTCTATATAGTCCATGTCACAACTTCAGATATGTTCTACCTGATGATAAGGCTCAACTACAGAGGTTGAGTATGTTATATTAAAACGATTTGAAGTCTCACCATGTCTTTATTGTCCATGTCACAACTTCAGATATGCTCTACCTGATGATAAGGCTCAACTACAGAGGTTGAGTATATTATATTAAAACGATTTGAAGTCTCACCATGTCTTTATTGTCCATGTCACAACTTCAGATATGTTCTACCTGATGATAAGGCTCAACTACAGAGGTTGAGTATGTTATATTAAAACGATTTGAAGTCTCATCATGTCTTTATAGTCCATGTCACAACTTCAGATATGCTCTACCTGATGATAAGGCTCAACTACAG
>NW_013672173.1:9553-12523 GCF_000517525.1 Limulus polyphemus
GTTCTACCTGATGATAAGGGCTCAATACAGACGTTGAGGTAGGTTATTAAACGATTGAAGTCTACACCATGTCTTTATTGTCCATGTCACAACTTCAGATATGCTCTACCTGATGATAAGGCTCAACTACAGAGGTTGAGTATGTTATATTAAAACGATTTGAAGTCTCATCATGTCTTTATAGTCCATGTCACAACTTCAGATATGCTCTACCTGATGATAAGGCTCAACTACAGAGGTTGAGTATGAGTATGTTACCTTAAAACTATTTGAAGTATCATCATGTCTTTATAGTCCATGTCACAACTTCAGATATGCTCTACCTGATGATAAGGCTCCGTCGTAAGGCTTAATGTTCAAAGCACACAATTTCTCACTATATACTTTCCATAACTCATTTCACAAAAATCCATAGGTGCTGTATCTGGTGACTTGATTAGTATATCTTCCTACGGAATAGTATTAATACTTGTCACATTCTCCAGCTGCTTGAGATATGAGACAGTAGAACTGATGTGTCGTGAAAGCACCTTTTGTACAAGGGACCTGTGTCGCTTTTCCATACAGAGGGCGCAGATAGTTTTGATGCTTTGCCCCGAAAAAACCCCAAACAAAGCAGATTTTTATCCATCATATTATTCACTCATATATAATGAATTTTGAGCCTGGATTTATTTCCATCAAGACAGTGATCCAAAGCATGCAACAAATTTAGTGAAACGATATCTAGAAGCTAAAAGATGCCAAAGAAACACTCGCAACTAGAGCTTCATGGCTTGCACAAGATCCCAATACGAATTTTATTAAGGCTGTTTGGGTTTACATCGAAACTGACAAGGTCAAAGGCAACCACATAACTTTGCTGCATTATTGGGAGTAGTATATGATATTTGGAATAATATCTCATAATCATAGTTAATAAACTTTTGGTAGTATAAAGGCAAGAGGTACTGCTATATTTAAAACCATTACAAAATGCTGGTCCCTTGTATAGCTTATTTGCATTTATTTTGTACTTTCTGTAGTAATGTATTGAACTAATGGCAGACTGGCCGTTTAGTTGTAATTACACATTGTTGCCAAATATTGTGTGTATCTATGATTATTATCAGTACTGCATATAATTCTCCAGATGTTATAACTATAATGAAACATTTTAGTGATGTTGACTTAATATATTTATATAGAAATGAAACCTCAGTCAGTTTCTCCAAAGGATTTACTCTGTAGTCATTCATTAGTACTAGGTAATTATGAACAAAACACTATCTTTAAAACGATTATATCTTAAAACGACATGTCCAAGAAGAACATAACTTCAACAAAGGCACAATGGGAGACATAAATTATGGCACTGGGTGTTTCAAAAGCTGACCCAGAATACATTATTTCCGTCTTTCTTAAGCAGAGTAACAGGTTTATCCCCAAACAAAGTTACTATAAGCATATTTTCTTCTGAACAGTGTTAATCAGTCCTCGCAATTTCATTTCTTGTATCCGATTTAAGATACTCTAAGTTTCTTGGAATATTCCGATATATATTTTATTTGAGGAAGCCTCATAATCCAAGATCTGCCGGGATCTCGCTGGCCAAAACGTTGGCGTCCATTCATTTTATTTTTGAAATTACATTTTAATCAAAGTAAAAGTGTTATTATTTTGACAGCACTGTCGATAAGTAAAGTTCCCATTAGTTTGATACAGCAATTGCAAACAGAAATCGCACGATCCTTTATAGTAACAAATATTGTATTCTAATTTCTCGTTGTTGAAACAAAGAGAATGAAGAGAAGTAAAAGTAATGTTAGTTTGTGAGAAACTTCATTTAGATAGTTAATATAATACAGTGCCATCCAAAAGTCTTCACCCACCCACCCCCGTGCTGGTAATTAATTTTAGTTATTTTCTTGTGAAAAACATAACTCAACCAAAAATCTCAGA
Source organism: Limulus polyphemus (assembly GCF_000517525.1). Taxonomy (NCBI): domain Eukaryota; kingdom Metazoa; phylum Arthropoda; class Merostomata; order Xiphosura; family Limulidae; genus Limulus; species Limulus polyphemus. Next base: position 11,495 of record NW_013672173.1, read on the forward strand.
CAAGTTTCTAATTATTACAAAGAACGAAAGGTGCATTGTTACTCACTTTAATGATATAAAACAAAAATCTTGAAACACATATTGCAAAAGTCTTCAACACCAAACATCATTATGCAGTTAATATTTGGTCGAAGCTCCTTTGACAGCAACGACAGCTAAAAGTCGTTTTAGATAACCCCTCTACAAGTTTTGCACTGTATGCTGGAGATATTTTTACCCACTCCTGCTTGCACATATCTTCCAGTTCTTGTAAGTTGGAATGGTGTCTTCGATGCAAAGCAATTGTCAAGTCTTTCCATATATTTTCGAGTGGATTTAGGTCTGGGCTTCCGCTTGGCCACTCAAGGACTTTAATTTTGTTTCTCCGAAACCATTCTTGGGACTGTATTTGCCGGGTCATGAGCAGTGTTGGGTTTCCGCCATACATAACGTTTGTCATTTAACTCAAAAAGTTCTATTTTGGTCTCATCTGGCAATATAACTTTCTGCCACATTGTTATAGTGTTATTGAAATGTTTACGGGCATAGTACATTTGCGATCAAAGATGCATCTTCGTCAGTAGTGGTTTCTTTCTTGCCACCCTACCATACAAGACTTTTTGTGTAAGGTATGTGATATTGTTGAGTTGTGTACAGTAACTCCAGTTGCTTCTTTGGAAGTCTACAGCTCCTTCAGTGTCACTGTTGGCTTGACAGTTGCTTCTCTGACGATTTTACTGCTTGTTCAAGCACAGGTTTTCTTAGGCTGACCTGATGTTGGTAAGGTTTAGGTAGTGTGACATTTTCCATTTCTTCACAGCTGATTTTACAGTACTTAATGGCAAATTGAGAACTTTTGAAATTGATTTATAGCCTTCTCCAGAATTGTGCTTGTAAACAATTTTCTCCTTTAGGTCTGTAAATAGCTATTTTATCATTATTCTCAATATGTAACAGTAAAACAAATTGTAGCTTTCAAAATACTCTGCTTAAATTAATAATGATGGCTCTATATGATCTAAAGTATTTTTTCACATGGCTCTATAATAT
>NW_013672173.1:13080-16808 GCF_000517525.1 Limulus polyphemus
GGGGGCGTTATAATGTTACAGTCAATCCCACTATTCGTTGGTAAAAGAGTAGCCCAAGAGTTGGAGGTGGGTGGTGATCATTAGCTACCTTCTATCTCGTTTCCACTGCTAAATTAGGGAAGGCTAGCGCAGATAGCCCTCGTGTAGCTTTGCGCGATATTCAAAACAAACAAACAATTAACAAAGACTCAGCACATGAATGTAAAATAAACCACTATCACAGGATCACTGGTAGGTAGATTATAATTTAAAATGCTTAACATTAATTCTTTAGGTGAAATTTATTACGGCTGACTAGAACTACATATTTTAAAGCTGAGCCGGACATGATATGGGTTTTGGTATCTCATGTGATTTTATCCCTTTGATTACAAGCTTGTTTGCATTCTCTGCATTAGATCTAGTTTTACTAGATGTAATATATTATATATTTATTTATTTCCTGGGTCATTGTTTCTTTTTAAACTATTCCCTTTTGCGTATTCGATATTACTTCAATGGATTCACGAATACCCATATCAATTTGTGTTATGTGCTCACTTATAATTTTAGTTTTCAGCTAATTAAAGCTGTAACCTGCTTCATTTACATGTTCAGCCAAGGCTGAAATAGATGGTTGATTGGAATTTATGGAAATTTTAAATTCCTTTTTTCTAAGTTTCAGCTTTCTTTTTGTTTGTCCAACGTATTTCATGTTACATTCACACAACGTTCTATAAACACCAGATGTATCTAAATACGTTAGTTTGTCTTTCATTGATGTAATTATGCTATTACATCTATAAGTTTGTTTAAAAACACGACTAATATTATTTTCATGAAACACATTGGCTAGGTTGTTAATAATACTGGCTATGTTATTAGTAATACTGGCTATGTTATTAGTAAAGTTGGCTAGGTTACTAGTAATACTGGCTTTGTTACTAGTAATGCTGGCTAGGTTATTAGTAATGCTGGCTAGGTTACTAGTACTGCTGGATAGGTTACTAGTAATGCCTTTTAAAAATGACGAAACAATAACGTTTCTCTGTTTTGAATCAGGCGTATTATTATTTTGTACAATTATTTATTACGTTTCACTGTAAAATATTTGACAAACCTTACATCTTCTATATTAACCAATATATATACATACAATAAAATAAAGTTTTTCTAAATCCTTATGTTTTGAACGTATTGAAAAAGCTCTCTGTACATACGTTTTAAAACCAATGATCTTCTGTGAAAGTTGATGACACATCCCATGTGATGTGATGTAAACTGAATATGATTTCCGATATACTGTGGTGCTGATGTTTCCAGATTCACCTTTTCTCAGAAGATAATCAAGAATGCAATTTGATTATATTTCAGTAACTCATTAGTGGATTGAGTATGTTTTGTATAATCCATCTTGTTTATATAAATTACAGAATCTTTCATAATCCATAAGGCTACCCAGTGGCACAGCGGTATGTCTGCGGATTTACAACGCTAGAATCCGGGTTTCGATACCCGTGGTGGGCAGAGCACAGATAGCTCATTGTGTAGTTTTGTGCTTAATTACAAACAAAACAAACAAAAACCTAATCCATAAGATCCACTACCCTACTTTTATAGGTGCATTGTTAAGTAGCGTTTTACATATCAAATTATATAAGACCCATATTTTATAATATAGGTACATTTTCACCTATACTCGTCGCTAAACATGCTCGCCCTTTCAGTTGTGGGGGTGTTATAATTTGACGATCAATCCCACTATTCGTTGATAAAAGAGTAGCTCAACAATTGGCTGTGGGAAAGGTAGCTATCACTGCTAAATAAACGACGGCTAGCCCAGATAGCCCTCGTTTAGCTTTGTGCGAAATTCCAAACAAACCAAACCAATAACAAATTACCTGCAGCTTGCATATATCTCTTCCACAGTTACGGGTACGGCGTCTTTGGGATTTTCTCTGAAGGCCATCAGCACATTTGCACATCTGTCAAATTCTTCGAAGTCACAGTTCTGGTCATCTTGTGAGTTTACCTCCGATACACCTAAAAGAACATATACATATAAATAAGATATTTTCTCTTACTGGGTTTCTGGGAGATTGTAATTACATTTATTTTTTACGAGCTTTTGGTTCCATTATATTGGGGCTGAGTTTCGTTCAGTTTTAGCCGATTCATCGTGAAATTATGTCAAATAATTATTGTATTTACATCCTTAAAAACATGTAACCTTATTTATTCTTTATCGTTTTGTACATTTACAACTCTAAGAAAACATAATTTATCGGATTGTTTCTCAAAGTAATTTATCGGATTGTTTATCAAAGTAATTTATAGGATTGTTTATCAAAGTAATTTATCGGATTGTTTATCAAAGTAATTTGTCGGATTGTTTGTAATTTGTCGGATTGTTTATCAGAGTAATTTGTTGGATTGTTTATCAAAGTAATTTGTTGGATTGTTTATCAAAGTAATTTATCGGATTGTTTATCAACTTACAAACAATCCGACAAATTACTTTGTCGGATTGTTTATCAAAGTAATTTATCGGATTGTTTATCAAAGTAATTTGTCGGATTGTTTATCAGAGTAATTTGTTGGATTGTTTATCAAAGTAACGTTTATATATATATATATATATATATACAAGTCAAATACTGTAGCATCTCATGTTTTCATAATCTAAAAAAGATCAGCAGGTGATATATCTTCTATATATTGAGATGTAAGAATGTATTGCACAATTGTTATTATCACTACATTATGTGTTTTTAATTAGTTTAACATCCTGGAGACTTAAAACAGCGGCATTAGTACCACACTGACCCCCCAACCCCACCCCAGTGGATCAGCGGTAATTCTGAGGGCTTAGCTTATATGATGAAAAATCGGATTTCGATATCCGTGCTGGGCAAAGCACAGATAACACACGGCGTAGACTTGTGCTTAACAGTTTACGCAATGAGATTACGCAACTGTTTTGGCATCTTGTTTTCTATCACATATTAATTTATTTTGTCATTTTCTAATTATCTAAAACTATATCTATTCTAAATATTACAACACGTTATCTTGCTACTTTTAGGAGTATCATCTTCCACAGATACTTCAAGTCTCTGGACAACTGTATAACAATAGTAAAAGTTGTCGTTGTTGTTTTTTTGTTATGTATGGAAATATACATAAACAACCAAAGTCGAAGTGATTTCTTTGCAACAGAATATTAATCATGCAATTTTCAGAGAGAAAAAAAAAAGAATTTGTTTTATAAGGAATAAAATTTGCATTCAAACTTGAAAACGTCTGCTGATTCGATGAAGCTATGTTATGATAAGATATCTACTGAAGTCAGCTTTGAACCAGGAGACAAGGTGTGGTTGTATAATCCTAGGAAGACCAAAGGGAAGTCTTCTAAGTTGTCTTCTCCATGGGAAGGCCCATATGACATAGTGGATCGTCTCTCAGACGTGATTTTCCGGATAAAATGTGGTCGGCGAGGTAAGCCAAAAGTGGTGCATGCCAACAGGCTTTGGCGTTATCACGGTCCAGGACATTTCAGTTGGGACGAAGTGAACAAAGGAACAAATGACGCTGCTGAAGAAATGTCACCTGAAAAAGCCTCTGTCGAAAAAAAAACTCTACTCAGTTTTGATAAGGTAAACGGCGAAGCTCTTGATAAAGTTACTACCACTGATGTGACTGTTATCGTCGATAAGACATTTCCTGATGAAGCATATGAAGCAGAAGCC
>NW_013672173.1:17768-18930 GCF_000517525.1 Limulus polyphemus
GTTCCTTCATGAATGCCCTAGCATTTACTAGACATGTGTTAGTCTTGTATATATAAGACGGTCACAACGTGACAGGACAACAGTGTAATGAGTAATTGAATGTATGCAGACAGAATATTGTTGGCCATGTGAGACGTTCCTTGAGAATTATAGCGTTTGTTATAGAGCGACTGTTGAAATTAAGTGTATCGTAAAGTTATATTCAGAAAGAATAAACCAGTTTTATTTAAGAAAGGACTTGTGTCGCTAAAGTTTCGTCGGAACGAATTTACGGAAAATTAACTAACGACTGGAGGCGTAACAGTATATTACTTATATTTTTCTTATTCGTACTTTCTGTACTATATTTTATTCAGTGATTTATATTTTTGTCAATATCTGATTTCCCAAAATCACACAAGAGCGATTTTGTTACTTGTACATCGGTATCAGGTCTGTCTCAAACATCACATGTAATGAGCATTATTAGTAATAAGTATTCTAGTAGGTATGTAGGTATGTAGTATGTCTGTGCATGGTAAATGTCTTCATCTTCTTGGTACCAGTAAATAATTTTGAATCTCTTAGAGACATGCTCTTCTAAAGGTGACAACTCCCTTTTCAACGGGTAGGTTAGAGTTGATTTGATATATTTATTTAGGTACGTTTATTTCAGATCGTGCGTAAATTTTCTTGATAGAATCATTTTCCTCCTTATATTATTTTTAGCCTATTGGGAAGGTGATGCCATGCAGCAACATATTGAATGTCAAAGTGGTGTGTGAACGAAGGGAAGTTTTTATAGAAGAGCAGCCGTCACAGCCGATTTGGGATTATTATATTCGGCATTCTAGCAGCCAATCAAATGTATCTGGCTAGAGGAAAATGCCTCACAAACCGTAATTACGGTATTAAAAAACTAACAAAAAACATACTTTTGTTTGCATTTTATCTTATGTTTTAAGGATTTTATGTTTTGAAGTATCATACGCATTTAATTTCAACAGAATCACTCTTATTGATACTGTTACGACAACGGAAGTCACGTTACGCTAGTTACACGTCATGAGATTCTCGAAGGATCTTGACTTTTCCTGGCAACTCTAGTCTTTTTTAGGCGCCCTCTATTTTAGTATATAAGCCCGGCAAATAAAGCGGAGAGATAATTGCAGATAGAGAGATA
>NW_013672173.1:19498-23115 GCF_000517525.1 Limulus polyphemus
CGTGTGTTGAAGGTAAAGTGACTGTGGAAATTAAGTGTATTACAAAGTTTGTAACGAGAAAGAAAAAACTAGTTTTAATTAAGAAAGGACTTGTATCGCTGAAGTGTCTCGGAAAGAATGTTTACGGAAAATTATTAAACGAGCAGATACGTAACAATACTTTATGCATGTGTTTATGACGTCATTCGACAGTGCAAAACGCTGTACAGTTGTTGTGTTTGTATCAAACATATTATTGGTTTATTGCATTTATCTAAACTTGCGCTCTTCTCAAACAATGCAAATATTTTTGTTTTCACAGCATTTATATTCTTTTGATCATCGACCTCGGTATTATTATAGATATTAAAGTACCTTGTAAAGTGCCCATAAATTATCAAATCGTATAATACCTTGATATAGAAATCTAGATTTTAAATGAGTTTTCACTAGATGTTACGACGAAAAACGCGTCTTTAGTTTTCCGAATATTAAAACCAACACTTTCTTTAATGAAACTTGTAAGATGAGTTTTACATTCCCCAGGTATATTAATTATATACATTTCTATTCTTAGTACAGTTATTCACTATTTAAGATTTTATAGTATAATTACATTTTTACTTTTTATTTATTAATTTGCATTTGACTTTTGATAACAAGTACTGTTGTTGTCCACTTATTGAAGTATTGGATTGGGCCCGGGATGGCCAGGTGGTTAGGGAGCTCGACTCGCAATCTGCGGGTTCGAATCCCCGGTCCACCAAACATGCTCGCCCTTTCAGCCGTGAGGGCGTTATAAGAGACGGTCAATCCCACTATTCGTTGGTAGCAGAGTAGCCCAAGAGTTGGCGGTGGGTAGTGATGACTACCTGCCTTCCCTCTAGTCTTACAGTGCTAAATTAGGGACGGCTAGCGTGGATAGCCCTCATGTAGCTTTGCGCGAAATTCAAAACAAACATAGTATTAGATTAGTCATAATATATTATGTCATCGAGGACTTCAGCCATATTATAGTACTATAGCGTAATCTCAAGCATTATTTTATCTTTATACCTTGTTTGCCATGAACTAGTTTTCAATAGTTTTTATTTTTAACATAACAAGACCGATAATATCATTACTTGTTTATGCCCTCTTTTTAAGCAATGAATTTTTCCTGGTTACGAACTTTTACAAACGCAGTATCGTAATATAAACTAAATAAGTAAATAAATATTTTACATAAATTTTTACTTTCACCAATTTCGTGAAGTTATTTTTACCAAATTTCCCTCTGTGAAGATAAGCATATGTAACTCATTAGATAAGTTATTCCTTTTAAATAAATAATGTAAAACTTTAATATTCGGTCTTTTATTTACTGGTAAGTAATATGATATATAAACCTTCTTGGGTCAAAAGCAAAAATTATATTTATTTCTTTTTCTTTTACTGTAGTCAGCAGAATTAATTTTACTCTTGTTTTGTTTTATTGTATTTTGGTTTTTTAAAATTATTATTTACTTTTTACACAATAAAGAAGTTTTATAACATATTACTAATCGTGTTTACCTTTAAGAAATATTTTATATTACAAGGTATTTAATTTTTATAATTCGTAGATTTCTAGCAACAGTTATTTGATGATAACTTTGAAGGATTAACACTGATTGGTTATATAATATAGACAGAGCAAAGAAACTTTAATTTTATTAAAATCCCCTTGCCGCATGAAATATTACTAGTTAATTATAATATACGAATTCTATAATAATTTTAAAAAAATTAACCCTTCGGACGAAATAAAGTGTTTTAAAAGTGAATGTGCTCCTAAAAGGTATTATACAAATTCTTAACATATTTTTATTGGTGCAAATAAAAATCAAAGTTAAATATTAAATTCAGGGTGATAAAAGATAACTTACCAAAACAGAGCAAGCAGAAGAATAAAACTATAACGCAAGACATCTTTACAAGAAGAGAGTTTTTTGAGGAATCTGACAAACAAGATTATGAATATAAATACTAGAGCTTCTACAGTGTCTTTTATATACCCTTGGAGATATGCTTAGGGCGACAATACATTCATGCAGTTATACACACCTCACCTTGACCTAGCTAACACTATACTGAACTAGAATTAGTAGACTTTCCTCATACAGTTTATCTAAGCGTTCAATGAGATTCAGTCAAGTATAAATGTGATTTCATCACACTAGTTTTTAATACAATGCAAGTTTTCCTCTTCAATCAACATAAGAAATACCAAAAAAAAACACAAAACCTTGGCCTTTTTTTTGTGACCTGTTACTTGGTGATACTAAGCTAATTCAGTAGAAAGTAGCAAATATACATGTTTTATCTTAACCCTGAATTCTAGCTGTGTTTAACTTGTATAATTCAGTAATTGTATATATTTGTTTGTTTGTTTTGTTTTGAATTTATGCACAAAGCTACACAAAGGGCTGTCTGTGCTCTGCCTACCACTTGTATGAAACCCGGTTTCTAGCGTTGCAAGTTCGCATACTGTTGTGTCACTCGGGGGCTTGTATATATTTAGAGGTTCAAAATTTCTTACAAACAGTTTGATAGATGTACATACTTTACCTAAACACTTTTTATAATATGCAATGACTTATATGTACCTGCAATGGGAAAGGAACTTTAGAACAAATTTCAACAATAATTCGAAGAATCAATATCAAAACAACCTTTAATCCCCTGAAAAACATTACAGAAACGCTATTCTATCCGAAAGACCTCTTATTAGCACGCAAGATCTATAAATACATGTAAAACCTTACTTTGATTGTAAGAAGTATAACATTTGAAAATGACCATACGTTATAATTAATGTCTGTCGTATCCCAGGAAACATGTTGACTCTCTGATAGAAGACCTCGTCAGCACTGAATATAACAGAAGCTGACTTACTAGTAGTATTCTTCTTACACTGGCTCCTCATATGTCCTGGCTATTCACAGGATGGAAATATGTCAGACTTTTTATTATAGCAAGGAGTTCCATCCGTGTTACACAGTAGTTCATCTCTGGTCTACTTAGGACCTTACTCAAGTAGGCCACCACATGTTCGTTTTCACCCACTTTCTGAGACAACACACATCCAATCCGGACATTACTAGCATCACAATCCAGTATGTATGGCAGTGAGGGATCTGGAAGCTTTAAAAGTGGAGCTGAGGCCACTTTTTCTTTCAATATCTTGAAAGCATACTGGCAAGAAACTGTCCATTCAAACTTCTGGCCTTTTTTGATCAAATCATTTAGTGAAGCAGCTATAGTTGCAAAGTCCTTCACAAACTTCCGCTAATAAGTACAGAGTCCCAAGAAACTTTTTAACTCTCCCACATTATTTGGTGTTGGCCAATCACGCACTGCTTTCACCTTGTCAGGATCAGTTTGCACACCATGCTCACTTACAATGAGACCTAAGTAAAGCACCTCTTTCTGGAACAAGTCGCATTTCTTGGGATGGAGTTTAAGGTTTGCTACTTTCAAACGCTTGAATACTTCCTCTAGCTGGAACATTTCCTCATCAAAAGTTGTTGCGAATACAATGACATCATCCAGGTACACTGGAGCTATCCTCCATTCTAGGCCTTCCAGTACTCTTTCCATCAGCCTCTGAAATGTTG
>NW_013672173.1:23242-24585 GCF_000517525.1 Limulus polyphemus
AGCATTGCTAAGCCCGAATGGCATCACATGGTATTGCCAGAGACCTTGGCCATATCTAAATGCAGTCTTAGATTTATCTGTTTCAGACATTTTTACTTGATGGAAACCAGACTTTAAGTCCAGAGCTGAAAACCACCTGGCTCCACTTAGGATATCGAGAGTATCATCAGTTCTTGGCAGTGGGTATCAGTCTTTTTCGGTTATACTGTTAAGAGCTCTGAAGTCCACACAGCAACGTTGGGTCCCATCCTTCTTCGGGGCTAACACGATAGGAGCTGACCAGGGACTATCTGATTTCTAGACTATTGCTTCCTTAATTAGGCCATCCATGACCTTCTCTATCTCTTGTCGCTTTGCTGGAGCTATTCTCCTCGGAGGGATCTTTATTGGATGGTGATTGCCAGTGTTTATTCTGTGCTCTACATGGTCTGTGCAGCCGAGGTCATGATCTCCTTTCGAAAAGACATCTGCATGATTTGCCAAAAGTTGTTTTACCTGAAGAGCCTGTGATGATGACAAATGGACTATGCCCTTCTTATAGAGGTCAGTTAAATGTTCTGGGATTGTATTTCCTTTCTTTATGGTTGTATTTCTTGCTTTAACATTGACTGGCTCTACCTCCTGGCACACACCCAACAATGCCCCTCCCTTAAGTGTCTGCTCACATTTAGAGACATTGGCCACTGTTATACGCACTACTTGATGACCTGTCACAAGTGACCTTCCAATCTTCAAATCCACTGGCCTGGATGGGTCTTCCACTGATTCCACAAGCATTGGGCTTCCTTGGGGATGTTCTTTTATTCTATCCCAAATTATCTTCTCTGACATAGGATTATTGTAGCTGATTTAAGTGCTGTGACAGGCAAATCAACAGATGCAGCAACACCTACCGGAATTTGGCCTTTGTTGTTCCCAAACGTCATTTTATCGAAGTTAACTACACACTTCCTTGGTAGTAAATAGTCCAATCCTAATATGCATTGGTCTTCAATGTCAACCAAGTATACTTTCTGTCTGTTCTTCATGCCCATGAGCTAAATAGTTACCCACACTGATCCCCACAACCTTGCATAATGTCCTGTCACAACACAGAGCTTCTGTACAGCTTCTGATACTCTTTTGTGATCCAGCACCTTGATACTCACAAGGGTTTGCTGGGATGCAGAATCTATAACAAAGTTGCACCTTTGGCCATCCAGCTTTCCTGTCACGTGGACACTATGTGAGCTAGCCATTTTACACCTAGCTGTTGAGAATTTCACGGTGGGGTTTGGTGGGCATCCCTCAGCACCAACCACTACTGGTTTCCCGAAGCTGACTTATTGGTAGTATTCTTCTTA
>NW_013672173.1:25349-27295 GCF_000517525.1 Limulus polyphemus
ATGTGACTTCTAACAGGACTGAAGATGTCTGCATTAGTGTTTAGCTGTGGGGTCTGGAAAGGGCTTGCTATTGTCTGGGGCTGATTATTCGATGGTTAATGTATCCTGCTTGTGTAAAAGACAATAAATCATCCTTTGATGTATTTAATTCGCTTTGAAGTTTACTAATGTTTTCCATTTGTACTTTTTGCCACTGTTGTTGACTTTCCTGTAGTTGCTGCTGACTTTCCTGCAACTGTTGGAGACTTTCTTCCTGTTTCCTTTCTTGTTCCAGTTCCCACTGCTGTAATCTCTCTTCTTGTTTCTTTTCTTTCTCCTCCAATCACTGCTGTAGTCTCTCTTCTTGTTTATTTTCTCGTTCTTCTTGTTTCTTTTGCTGTTGTTGTATCGCTGTCATCAAATCTGCTAAGTCGTAGTTTGATTTGGCACTTCTCGTTTCCATTCTTTTTTTTTCTTTTTTTTTTTGGTCCCACTCTCTGACACCAATTTGTTATGTCTCTGGTCGTTTGTTAATTTCCCGTAAAAATTCCTTCCAAAAAACTTAAGCGATACAAGTCCTTTCTTAAATAAAACTAGTTTATTATTTCTCAATACAACTTTGCAATACATTTAATTTCCACAGTCACTTTAACTTAAACACACGCTAGAATTCACTACGATTCACGCACATTACTTTCGGCTTGACTCGATTATTTGTCTCTATATCTCTCTGTCTGCAATTATCTATATCGTCACTTCTTTTGCCGGCTTATAAAAAAAATAGAGGGCACGTAGAGAAGACCAGAGTTTCCAGGAACAGACATGATCCTTCTAGAATCTTATGACCTATTACTAGCGTAACGTGATTTCCGCTGTGGTAACATATAGTTAGGATGTTAACATATCAGATACATTTATAGCCAATTCAATTTCAGATTTTCAATTGTTAGTCCCATCCAATGCTTTTTATACTGGCAATCAACATGCATAATATTACAAAAAAGTGAGTAATATTTTCTGAAGAGTATATGAATGTATCTTTTTACTTAACTCTTTCTCCACGGGTGCCCTTTACTGCTCATGAAACAAGGTTTTTGTGTCTTACATTCAAAATTTTATTATACTACTTTTTGTTTATGTTACACCAATTAGAATAGCGCAGAATCTTAGCTAATAATCCATATTTTAACAGTATACAAGTTTTAAGTTCTTAATTATACAAGGAAATATATAAAATAATCCTGAATTGCCACTATTGGGAAGCACTTGACACATTTTGTCTTAGCATGTCATCATCCCTATTTTATCCATCACCCCTAGAAAATGTACGAAATTAAACGTAAAATACTCTCTATAAAATTATTATTGCTCAAACAGATCATAAGTTTTATAGCCTTCAATTTTGTATGGTTACAGAGCTATCAAATAGAAAATCGGATGCCTCTGGCCACAACCGTTTGTCACATCCTCTCTTTTACAAGTCGTTGATAGTTCTCTCTTACGCTTCATTATATATTACCTATAACCAATAGAAAGTCAAGGTTTTCATCTATCAAATGGCATATTGTATAACGTTGTGTTCTGAACAGATAACTCTCAATTTCACTGGGAGTAGCAACATCGTTCCCGTGGGAAAGTTAACGACTAGCTTGGATGAATTTGTAACGGCTTTTGTCGCATAGTTAGAAAGCTAGAAAAATTTTTAGAAGTAAATGAATTTGTCTACTTTTTGCATGTGATTAGTCTATATTATTTGGTGTATTACTTAATTAAATAAAAATTGTTAAGTGCTTTACTATAATCACTCGCCAATCCAGGGCAAGAAAAAAAAGAAGATTGGGTAAGTACTTTATTTCTTGTTTTTCATATTTATTATTTATTTATTTATTATTATTATAGTAACTAAAATTAAAAGATCGGATCTTTTTAAGTTATTTAAGACTATATTAGGTAAACTAAGTAATAAT
>NW_013672173.1:28016-35566 GCF_000517525.1 Limulus polyphemus
AAACATGCTCGCCCTTTCAGCCGTGAGGGCATTATAAGAGACGGTCAATCCCACTATTCGTTGGTAGCAGAGTAGCCCAAGAGTTGGCGGTGGGTGGTGATGACTACCTGCCTTCCCTCTAGTCTTACAAATGCTAAATTAGGGACGGCTAGCGTGGATAGCCCTCATGTAGCTTTGCGCGAAATTCAAAACAAACTAGGCTGTCTGCACCAAACAACCCCAAACAATTGGTAAAAATCTCAAAAGTAAAATCCTAGAAAATGTAAAAATAAATCGAGTTAAAAGAAATCAAAACCCAAAAATGAGGTAAAACAAAATCTTAAATAGAATTAATAAGGCCTGGGGCCCGCAAAAAGCTAAAAACATGATCAAGTTGGACAGTGTCAATCTCCAAATTCTGACCTAAAAGGATGGGAAAAAATCGAACCCTCATGGACTTGGAATCGCCTGTCAAGTAAAAAATTACGAATAAAAATGGTAAATGGCCATGAAACCTATACGAATGGAGATCCCACAATATATCAAACTTCACTGTAGTATCAGAAGCCTTCTCAAGATCAACGAAGACAGAAACAAGATGTTCTCTCATAAGAAATGTTTCCTGATCAAGGTTTCAAATCGAATCAGGTGGTTCACAGTTGAGTGCTGTCGATGAAAACCACATTGGGTGGGCAAGAGGAGGTTGTCTGATTCAAGGAACCAAACAAGACGAGCATTAATCATCCTCTCCAGGATTTTACAGAGACAGCTAGTCAAAGCAATTGGATGATAATTAAAATAAATCCTGCGATTCTTCCCAGGCTTTGAAAAAGGTAGAACAATAGCCTTGTCTCACGTATTAGGAAAAACATTCTACTGCTAGGTTCTGTTAAAGAGAACCAGAAGGAGAGCAAGAAAGGCTGGAGGGAAATGACACAGCATCTCATACTGACCATCACCAGGTCCGACTGATATACTACAAGACCAATGAATAGCAAGCTTAATTTCCACCAATGTAAAAGGGCGATCATTTTCATTGGGATGGTCAGTTTAAAAGAACCTGCCCTGGGTTGATCGGGCAGATCTTTTTCAGTAGAAGGAGATTCTAGTGACTGAGGGTGTGAACGAATAATTGTTCTGCATCTCAGGGTCAAAGAAGATGGAACTGAGCATTCACTGGAAGCAATAGTGGGGACAGAGACAGGAGTAGATGTAGACTTGTCAACTTTAGCATCCACTGGGGGCAAAGGACTCTGTTGGATGCACAAAAAGATCTGTCTGCACTCCCAATGTAGCAGTGGAACATATTGCAGCAGCATTTGTCCAAGTTGGAGTGGGGGACAATAACTTTGGAGCCTCAGGGGAAAAATGTTATTGACAGTAAGCAAATGTTGTACCTCTTTTTCCTCCACCATCTTAGGACAAGATCGATAGTAAGAGGGGTGTGAACCACCACAATTGACACAGTAAGGGTCCAGTTGACACTTAAGCATCATGGTCTTTGCCACCACAAATAGCACACATGAAAGAACCACGACAATATGCCTTAGAATGTCCAAACTGCTGACACTGGAATCATCTGAGAGGGTTAGGAATATATGGCTGAACCTTACAGTTAAGATAATATATTTTGACAATGGCAGGTGGATGTTTCAATGTAACCATATGGCAGCATAATTTCATCCTTGCAAGTGGAGGTGTGTTGCACAGCAGAAACTACTTGGATGGAGAAACTAGCGAGAATCTCAGACTCGGGGATTTTCTTCCTCGTGAGGAGTTCGAAATATCATGGGGAGTAACCTCAATAGGTATGTCCCCAAGGGCCTTTAACTTCAGTAGGAGTTCACTGTGTGTGGGTGTAGATGTTTCAACCAAGATCTCTCCAGAATGGAGCTTCTTTACTGACTTTGGGGAGCCAGCAAGTCCCTTTAGATCCATCTGAATGAAAAAGGGCGACATTTGCCCTAAGGATTTGTCAGAAAAGAATGAAGAATTAAAAATCGAGGCACAGGTGCTTACTTGGGTGGTGACTGTGAAACAGAGTCATCTATGTGTGATTGATTACCTATTAATTGTTTTTAATGCTTTATTTTTATCTGTATTTGGGAATCCATACAAAAGGAAAAAAATTCAGTGCCTACTGACCCCACCCACCATGGAATTATGTGAGGGGATGCATTACAACTCCAATCGAAGACATTGTAGCAATGCCAGGGCTTTGTGAACACAATGTCCACAATACTCACTGAGAACGCCCAACACTGGCACTCAGTTGACCCTCGCCCAAGTGGACAGATTGATTGACTCTGGGGGAGCCACCCCAAGACCACCTGTCTACAGGAACTCAAAGCCAATATGGTGTGTTGCAGTGCCCCAGACACCAATCAACCACCAGGATCATCCCCTTCACAGGTTCACACACGGCAAACACGTGGGTAGATGTTCAGATTCCAGAGGAGGTAAACTGAAAATACAGAACTTTCCCTGGGACCTCGAGGGCCTTTTTACAGGACGCTATAATAATGATATCTTATTTCAACACTATCACTTCACTCTCAACCAAAAAAGCCTTTATGTTCTCTAAAAGAAATGAGAGGAGAGAAAAAAAGCCACAACCAAACACCATGCAAACTTTTAGCATTGCCATTGTGTCAATTCCAATGCCACAAATACTTGCTTTCATCATCCTGTATTCCAAATCTATATTGGGGCAGAATAGTTAGATCCAAACGACCTTGCCAGCAAGAGTTGAACTTTTCCTAGACAAATAGCAACCCATCTATTGACATCTTGCAGCTGAGAACCAGTGTCTACATTAGTAGCTATCCTGGCTACAGAAGGCTAAAAAGGTCCTCTGCAAGATCCTTGCTAAATAATGATGATCATCATGATTTTAAGGATGTGTTCCTTTCCTCCCTGTTCTTTGGTTGTATTTTTATTTTTGACTTAATTTATTGAAGACCTGCTATATTATTTTTAATTTAGTTCTATTAAGTTGAATTAGCTATATTTCATTTCCTATCTTGTTGCACTGTTTACGAGTTGCTTTTAATTAATCAGTTTGAATATTAGGTAAACACATAATACTTTATAATATAATCTAAAATATAGTTTTTGATCCGCTATTAGGGAACAATAAGCTTAAAATGGATATAGATATTGATACTTTCATGTGTCCTCTTCAATCCAACTACCGCTAGTTAAATATTTTTAACATTTTGCACTATCCCGTATATAAGTATCTGATTTTTTAAAGAACTTCTACTATGTGGAGTTGAAATTAAAAAACGAAAGACAATAGCCTGCTTCACGTGAATATGTTTTGTTTATATTTTTTTCAATACTAAGTTTGTACACGTCTTTGTGATGGACAAAAATCCCCAATCCTTGATGAAGAATTGATTGTTGGAGACACTGAGGAAGTAAAAGGTGAGGACAAGATTCTAGCAGATATAAGGGTGTTTTCAAGACAAGGGTTTAAAGTGGATAATACTTCTTTGACTGGAGAGTCAGAACCACAGGCTTGATCTTGAGAATTTACTCATGAAAATCCACTGGAGACAAGAAACTTTGCCAATTTCTCTACTAATTGTTAATGTTGTATGCTTGGAATAGAAACACAGATTAAACACATTTATGTATTCAATTTTTCAATATATACTCATTTATGTTTTTTTATTTAAATCAAATGAAACTTTGATTGTGATACACCATTTTGTATTAGATTTTACAGTTTTACATTGTACTTAAATTAGATTTACCTTTGTATCTAATGTATTTATGTTCATAAAGTTGTGAACTAAGAATATTTGAAGCTGGAAATCCTGTAAATTTAGTAAAACTATGTGTTACACAAAATAAAGTGGTTGGTTGGTTATTTGGAGTTTTTTGGCACAACAACCATATTAAAAGTAGAAACACAAATAAAAAAAGAAATCCATGTAAGTACATGCTGTACAAAGCCCCCAAAAAGGTTAACTAAACAGAATAAAAAGGCCGATGGCCAGTAAAAAGTTAAAAACACACCAAAGTGTTACCATCGCAAATGACACCATCCAACATCAGGAGTAAACCCTCAGAAAACAAATCTAAAATGGTACCACCACTTACAGCCGTAACGACGGCACGACAGTAAAATGTGACTTCAGTGTTGCAAAGGCCGCACATTGTAGGATTAGACCAAGATAAATGAAAATGATAAGTTACAAAACTGTGACCAGTGCAAGCCTAGCCAAGACAATTTTTTTCCTCCAGTCCTTGCGGAAACTAGACGGCCAAAAAACAACAGTAGGTTTAATCTGGAAAAACAAGATGAATATTATGACGTGCAGGATCAGATTAAAGTCAAATGGTGTCAGGCCTTCCTTGACTACTTCATCTCAGAAATCGAGCCAGCCATTCTTTCCTCTATGGGAAGGTGGTTGCTCGAGCAGCTGCAACTTTACAGGCATGATTCAGGTATTACTACAAATATTAGTGAGAGATTTAATGCAGTGATGAAGCATGTAGTGGAAAGAAAGGAAGTGACACTTGACAAGATGGTACTCATTCTGTATTACCTACAAAGTGTTTACTACAATGGGGTTCTTCGAGGGCATTGTTGCTGCGGAAATTCCAGGCTCAAACCACAACATGTCATATTAAAACGCAGAGCATCTGAGACAACATTTCTATGTATGCTTAACAACCCTGAAACAGTTGTGTAAATTGTAATGGATGCCAAACAACAACTTTAAACAGAGCAACCAATCCTAAAAGGTTGGTTAACAGAAGCCATTATTTTGGCATTTTTGGAAAAGTGTGTGCAACAACAAATATGTGAAGATAGTACCATTAGTTTCGTGCTGCAGACTCGCATGCTTTTGCTGCATGGGAGAAGAGGGAACAGAGTATATTATGAAGTGGTCACTAGCACATCACATATTTCAAAAAGACATCTAGTTATGCCTTGTCTTAGTACATGATACTCACTGGATACTTCTTGTTTTGGTTTAGAAGTTTCGTCAGTTGATTATTATCGACTCTTTGCATGGTGAAAACTTTGTATGTGCCAACACATTTTGGGATAGGTATGAAGCTCTTCTGTCCTCAATGTATGGCAAGTCTTTTTCAATAGTAGACTGGGGGTGTTTATGCACCTGTTGACATCCCGTATCAAGTCAATAGTGACGACTGTGGTGTTTTTTGTATATGCTGCTACACATGTTATTATCCGTGGTGATTATGGTTTGTACTCATAAGGTGTTATGGTGCATATGTGAAATTGGATTGCACAATGTTTACTTAACAAAGACCCTTGTGTGCAAAGCAATGCATGGTCTAGATATTCATTGCAGAACGTGTAGAAAAATGCCGCGGCTGAAAGATCACGAGAAGAGTTGTGCTCGTAACATTCAAATTTCCAGACAACCGCTTCCTGGTGCCAAGAATACCATGTTCTACCTGGCAAGTCTACGTGTTACCTTGGTGAAGTTTGTTTCAAGCCACATAAAACCAGAAAAATGCTGTTCTGTGAAGGTTGCCTAGATTGGCTGCATTATGAATGCATTCAGAAGGGTAGTAAAAATTTCAAATCAGTAGATGATCCCCATTGCATGTGCAAGGCCTGTAACTTAAAAATGGACTTGTGATAGTATTTACAGTGATTTTTGTAGGCCCAGATTTACAGAGAGTGAGAAAATATAGTGAATATCTAAATTTTTTGCAATAATTAAATTGCATTATGGTAATTGTAAATTTTCTGTAGATATAGGATGCAACAAGTTATATTGCAACGTTTATATTTGCAGGGATTATGGTCCTAGACTAGAGCTACTTGTGCTAGTCGGCTGTAATGGTTGTTACGTATTACAAATTTGAAATAGTCCAAAGCCGTTATTTTAGTTAATTTATGCTATTTGCCAACAAGATTGACACACATCGTTTTCGTTTTTCACACAAATACGTTTTAATATATATTGTTACGTCTCCGTTTGTTAATTAACTTTCCGTAACTTCGTTCCGACGAAACTTTAGCGACGCAAGTCCTTACTTAATAAAACTGGTTTATTCTTTCCGAATACAACTTTACGATAAACTTGATTTCAACATTCGCGCTAAAACAAACGCTATAACGAGCGTTAACTTCAACAATACTTTCTCACTGCAGATCAATTACTCACTACCTACACACACTCTTGTCACGTTGTGAGCGTCTTATATATATCAAACTACCCTATATCTAGTAATCTCTTGACAATTCACCAAGGTACAAGATATTTCCAGAAAGCAGGGGGCGTGACACTAGTCACGTGACCTCGCTGACGCAACATAATCCTCAAGTGAATTGTGTTGACTGCAACAAGGATTATAATACTACTGTATGTATTTTTATTGGTTGTGTTACATATTTCTGTGTGTTTGGAACTTTTAAGCTTATGGGAATATACATTTAAGAAAAATAATTTATCAGCACTAACTACCAGTATATTTTCATCACATTTACCACAACACAGAGGCATAACTTGGAAAATATCTCACTAAGAGCTCAAAAAAAAAATATAATTTATAGGAATAGAAGACACAAGTCAATTACCACTTCTGCAAGAACTAGACCCTGGTCAATTACACTTAAGTTTGTTTGATCAATTATCCGGTTTCTACAACTAAAGTTTCAAGAATGAACGGGTACTGGGATTTGTTGAGATTGGAGTGAAAAAGCTAAGACGCAGTTCTGAAGCAAAATTAAAAATGAAATACAAGTAAATGGAAGAAAGGCTGATAGACTAGTGGTAAATTATTGTGTAGTGTGTAAACTGATGTAAATTGGTAACAGCATTAAACTGATAAGTAAACATAAGAAGATTTATTTAAATAAGTAAATGAAAATATACTTCAGAATGAACTAGAAATAAAACACACACCCATCACTTTGAAGAATAAATTAAGCAAACACAGTACTTCATAAGAAAGTATTAACTGCTTCAGGATAGAAGCTAATCTGCCCTGAACCTCCCAAACTACATTTATTTTCTATGGTTTGCCAAGCAACGAAGTGTATCATAAAAATCTGGACAGTATCTCTGCTCCAAGGTGGAATACAATACAATACCACAATCCCATAAAAGAGTAGATAGGTTCTATGGTTAGATTCTGCTGCAGAAAGTAACACCTCAAGCTTAATTCATGATCTTGACTAATTCAGTATTTTCTGAGTTACAGCTTATAAAATTGTAAACATTTTGTACATATATAACATAGACTATGGGAGACTGAGTTATATAATATGATATGCATAATACACATCTAACATATGAAGCTCTTTGTTATGAAATATGTTCAACATTTAATGCCATAAACTCTTTATTAAATAATATCTCTTAGCATATCAAGCAATATGTTTAGCAATGCCTTCACCATTTTAATATGTTAAAGCTATTTTATAAGTAGTATGTTTAGTGTTAATCATGCAAGATTATTTGTTCATTAAGGTGAACAAACCTGACAATAAAAAGGTCTTTATCATCTAACATATTGTTGCGTCATCGAGATCACGTGACTATTCTCACGTCCTCTAGTTTCTAGAACTATCC
>NW_013672173.1:36310-50582 GCF_000517525.1 Limulus polyphemus
GCTAAAGTTTCGTCGGAACGAAGTTACGGAAAGTTAATTAACAAACGGAGACGTAACAATGTTTATTGCGATTAATCCCTTACATTAGAACTTAGGGCTTTTTACATGTTAATATCAACTTTCAAGTAAATCAGATCTGTTCTGCCTGAGAATTTCCAAACACCTAGACCCTATGATCCATTGAAAAGTTTTCTTACTTTATACTATGTGGAGTTAAACATCAAGTTCCTAAATTTTAAGTCTATTTGTCAACATCTAACATGATAAAGCTATTTCAACAACACAGTTTTTGTGTACAAATGACTGTTGGTTACAGAATTTCTAATAACATATGAGTCACAGAAAGAAATGAAAAATAACACAAGTTTTACAATTAATCTCACTGAAGTCTCTTGTGTACTTTACATAGAAAATGAGTAATTTATTTAATATGTTCTTGTTATTTAGTATTGTAACAGGCAAAAGCAGAAAAAAAATTATTCAATATGATGCAATGTGTGGGCCCTAAATTTTTTTTAATTACGAACTTCACCCCAACTAGTTTGAGAATGGCCACTACTATTATAAACCAATAATTTTTATACCTGGGTGGTTGGCACAGCTAGTTGGCAATCATATAGGATGGAAATTCAAACTCGTGACCCTCAGCTTGCGAGTTGACCATTTAACAAAACTTAAATTATAAGAATAGTTGATATTCTGAACTGCAGAATGTCAATCTAATTATTTTTAATATTCTACAATATCTAAAATAAAAAATATGAAAAACAGACATTAATTTTTGAATATAAAAATTATTCAAAATGCAACTGATCATTTATGGCATATAAAAGTTATAATTTTCCTATACTGAAAACGTATTCCCACAGGTAGTTACCTCCTCTCACAGGATTAGCTTTTCCCGTTTTGTGCTGCCCTCTATATGCGAACTTATTTTTATAATGCATGCCACAAGTCTTCGGCACCCTCCCCCCTATTGGAATCAATGTTTCCAACATGCCTTTCGAAGTTTGGCAGATGACGTAAGCACCGGAAAATTGTAGGGAGGAGGGTGGGTAGTGTGAGAAGAGGGAAGTACCTATCGGAAATATATTTTCAGTATAAGAAAATTATTACTTCCGTTAAGGTACTTACCTCCTCTCTCAACTCCAAAGACTCTGGAATCGTGTCAGACACGAAACATCTCAAAAATGGGGCTGTATGAAGGTCCCATAGATAAGGAGTGGGGAGACAATACAGCATCACCACCCCAAAGGTCCCAACAACAAATAAACTATGTTTGCAGGGCCAGAGCCAAAGATGACAGGCAGGCTAACATGGAAGTTAGAAGGGAAAGGATGTTCCCAGAAAATCCCAGGGTTCCTGTGAAGAGCCTCAGACAAGGGATGGATTGTGAAGAGGTACTGCAAAAGAGTCCTCATGGTAAGACGAAGGCAAGAATACTGAGCATGTGTAAGATGAACGAGAGATTTGGGTCCAACCAGCTACTATAGTTTTTAAGGATGTTGCTCATGTTAGGTTTTAATCAAGTGGAAGGCTCTATATCAAACAGTCTGACAAAGAAACTTTGGTGACAATTGGTGTCCATACTTTTCAAAATTGGGATGCTGTCCTTTCCAAAGCAGAATATGGGACAAAGGTAACTGGTGATTGAGGGTGGAGACAAATGCATCTATATGCAAAACCACCAAAAAACAAGGGAATAAAGGTACCACTTGTTGGGAAAGAAGACCCACTGCAAGGTTGAAAACATCCGTTATATGACATTCCATCAAACGAATGTGATGATCGTGCACCCAAAAGATAAGATCCAATGTTAGAAAACAAAGGGATCTTAAAAGGCTATCAAACTGAGGTTTAAATAAAAACTGGTTCTCCACGAAGCTTGAGAACGGGGAACAAATCCTGCATCTAGTTGATGTTTTTAACACACAAAAATGCCATCTTATGTTTTGGCTGCATATTATTTTCGTTCAGTCCCTCAAATTCAAAATCATGTTTTGAATCGGAAAATGGATTTTCATCCTTGAAAAAACAGGATAAAGTAAAATGTTATGAAGACAGCTCTTATTACTGGAAGGCCTTCATCAAATAGAAAAAGCTGGAGAGAGTGCTGAAAAAAACAAGAAAGAGTGGACGCCATTTTTGAGAAGCAAATTAAGGATGAAAAACATTGGTAGAGGGAATTTCTCAAAATAATCCTAGATGTGATCAAACCACTGTCTTTGCAAAACCTTATGTTAAGATTGGCAGTTTTAAAATTCCTGGCAAAATATGATCCAGCCATAAGTCGCCATCTAGCCAATGTTGGAAAATGACCACATTCTGTGTCTTACCTTTCACATAATATCCAGAATGAATTCATTGCTTGGTTGGTTAACGTAGTCTGTAAGCAACTCTTGAGCACGATAAGAGAGGCTAAGTACTTCAGTGTACTTTTCGACTCTACTCCTGATATGTCACACATGGAACAAATGTCCAAAGTAAACTGCTATGTTCGATTTTGATACAGAAGATGTAAATGTAGAGGAAGTATTTATTGACTTATTAGAACTTGATAAAAAAGATGCTGCTGGACATGAAAAGATAATTATTGAGGAACTTCAGAAGGTTGAGCTGAATCTCGATGACTGTCATGCTCAGATGTGCGGCCATCATGCCAGGTCATATCAGCTGTGTTCAGACCAGACTCCACGCAACAAACCCTGAAGGTATATTCATAAACTGCAACAATCACTCTCTCAAATTGGTGAGTGTTCATGCTGCATCTGTGGATGATAGTGTTGTGACATTCTTCGGAACAGTGGAACAAGTTTATTTGTTTTTTGCCGGATCAATAAGTTGATGGAAGAATAAATGGCAAACAACTGAAACTGACAGTGAAATGAGAATCCAATACACATTGGAGTATCAGAGAAGAAGCCATTCATGTTCTTGTGAGTTACTTTGCTGAACGTATTGAACACTCAGCTGACACTAGAGCAAAAGCAGGCACACTACTAGACAGCCTTTTGATGTTTAACTTTGTTTCCTTTCTTAATTTCTGGGAGCAAGTACAGAGAAGAATTAACATTGTACAATAACAATGCGCTGTGTGAAAATGTTATAAACAATTGTTCTCAGATATGTGAAAGTTCAATCAACAAGGCATTCCAACTAGCAGAAGCATGGAATATAGTCATGGAGAGATGTGTTATGTATAAGCGAAGATTACCAGGGGAAGAAGCAGAAGATGTAGGGTTGACATTTGTTAAGGAGGTTGATAGGATCATGAACATCTCCCTGGTTAAATTATTCAAAATATACAGGAACGAAATGAGAGACTACGAGTCTGAACACACAATTTGGCTTTCTGTTGAATGTCAAGCCACTTATCAATGACGAAATCAACTTATGTGAATTATTAAATCAAACAAATGACTTTGAAATGGTTTATGAAGATAACACAGAGGGAAGGTGACTGTACCAGGAAATAATAAACTGTCGCATGCTATTTCAAAAGAGACAACTTTCAGGTGCTTCAATTCCAAGAACTCCAGAAGAGTTGCTCAAGGCAACAGTTCAGCATGGAAAGGATATCTTCCCAACCTGCACACAGCTCTTCAAATTCTTCTATGTTCTGCAATGAAACAACACCATCTAACTAACATAGCCATTCTCTCTATTGAGAAAAACATATTTGATAACATTATTGACCAATATGCTGCAATTAACCTATATCAAAGATAGCACAAAAGATCTTCAAGTGCTTAATGAAATATCCTTAACTACTTCTAATCCATTACTATTCATAATGGACATCAAGTTTTTATATACTGTAATACCACATAGTGAGGGTCTTGAAGCTTTGAGGTTCAACTTCAACCAGTGACAAGTGCTACAGCTATCAATAGACACTCTAGTAAGACTTGTTGAACTAGCTTTAACATTGAACACCTTATTAGAAACAAATAAAGGGTGTAGCCATTCACCAACCTCTTTGTAGGCTACATAGAGCACAACATCTTTAAAACTTATTATGGACCCATAGCTGTTTCATACCAACAATACATTGATAACATAATTGAAATTCCAACTTTCAGCATAGACATAATCCATAATTTTATTAATTTTGTTAAGCATTATTATCCAGTCCTTCAGTATGTAAGCAATGTTTCACACCATTCAGTAATCTTCCTCGAAATCACTTTAACCAGTAGAAAAACAGCTATAAATGAGCTCTGAACAAACGAGAATATAACCATAAAATAATCAAAGGGAAAGGTTTCGTAGTCTTAACCAAATACAGCTACCAATGTAAAGTAGAAGAATTTCTTCAAGACACTTATGCTATGTTAACCAAAAATCCAACCAAGACAGTCGAGATTGGATTTAAAAAGATACTCAAACATCTAAAGGAAGAAAGTGCTTTGCAGGAAAAATTACTAACAGAATTAAACCCCTCCTATATCTCCATACCTAAACTATATGGAGTCCCTAAAGATCATAAATAAGGTTTACCTTTAAGACTTATAGTGTCAGCAGTTGACTTTGCAACAGAACCAATATCCTGGTTACTAAGTCAACTGTTTAAACCATGTTCAAAGTATGTTCCATCATATTTAAATATCACAAAAGACCGCTTACAAAACATACACTTTTCTAGATAAACAATATGCACTGACACCATTTTATTTTCATTAGACATAATCACCTTTTACACATCCATACCTATAGATGAAGGCATAGCTAGTATCATTAACTTGACATTAGAAACCAACTACACAATGCTTAATTTTGTCATGTACATCGGTTATTTTAAATCTGGAGACACTTTTACGAACAAAAGGAAAGAAATAGCACTGGGTAACAGAGCAGCAGTCACATCTGCAATAATATTCATGCACACCTATAATCCAAGCTCTTGGCATATATAAAAATAAAACAAGTTTAATTCCAGAAGTGAGGTACAGATTCATTGACAACATATTTGATATATATGGAGTCATGGAAAAGAAACAGTACAGCAGTTTTCTACTTCCTAAACAACTTCCACCCATCAGTCAAGTTCATACTAAAACTATCCAAAGCAAAAGGAAACTTGGCCAAGAATTTTTTTTACATTTCTGATGCATCAATTGTAGACCACTGGTGCATTCTGCTTTGAGGCTGTTCAGTTCCAAAACTGTTCATTTTAGTGAACATCGTATTCACAACATACTCTGTCACAAATAGTCAACTGGAATGGCCTTCGATCGGGAGCAAACCTGCAACCACTTGAAACTATGTTGTAAAAGAAATATCAGTTGGACTAACATATGTACCCTGGACAGTGTGCCATCCACCAACTGATGTCATTGTCTGGATCGGCAGTGTTAGCTGCAGATGAATCAACTTGAATTTACTTGGTCTGTACAGTCCACGCATCTTCATCAGACTCAGAATCTTGTAAAATGCACAGTTTCACTCAGACTAAAATATTTGCACATTCCTGCTATCTTGTAGCTATATAAGTAAACAAAACAAACCATTGCAGAAATCTCAGGTCACGTGACTTGAAACTTTAGTGAAAAGGTTTTTCTGTCACTCACAAAAGGGCAGGGTACATTGTACGGCACTAGAGGACTGTTTACCTGCACGCTCACACTTTGCAGATTGACGTATTAACGTGTAAGTAGTGCCCAACTAATATAAATGATGAATGTGTTAACTGCCCTCGTATCCACTTTGTACTCATTATAGTTTCCATACTGTAACTTTAACTCAGTAAGTCTTTTGTACACACAAAAAATCTGATTTTTAATGAAATACTTTTACTAAAGATTTGTCCATGAATATATATATATACTTCTTTTTTGCTATTCCGAGTTCAAAATGATTTCCACATTATGATTAAATATCCTTTTCTTCCTCTCAAAAATTTCAAATTTCATTTGCATAATCTTTAAAACCTCCTAAATATATTTCGAACTCTTTTTCAAGCTGCTCCTAAGCGTAACAAGAAATAAAGTACTTACCTGTGCATTTTGTTTTGCTGTCGATGACATTTAACCTTACTTTTTATACTAATGGTTGTACTGCATTAGATAATTTTTTACTTAATTAAGTAATGCACCAAAGAACACAGAATAATATCATGTAAAAAGCAGACAATGTCCCATAACTATCACAAATTTTCTGATTTGATAACTATGCGAGAAGAGTCATTACAAATTCGTCCAAGCTAGTCAATGCATTTCTTGTGGGATTGGTCTGGTTTGTTTTGAATTTCACTCAAAGCTACACGAGAGCTATCCGTGCCAGCCATCCCTAATTTAACAGTGAAAGACTAGAGGTAAGGCAGGTAGTCATCACCACCAACTCTCGAGCTACTCTTTTAGCAAGAAACAATAGGACTGACTGTCACTTATAACACCCCCATGGATGAAAGGGCGAGCACGTTTGGTGAGACGGGGATTCGAACCCGCGACCCTCAGATTACGAGTAAAGTTTCCTAACCACCTGGCCATGCCAGGCCTTCCCGTGGGAATAAAGCTTGTACTGAAAACAAAATTATTAATTCTCTGTACATAAAACAACATAATCATTTGATAAAGGAAAACATTTACTTTCTAATGGTTATAAGTAACATAGTATTGAACGACAGGGAGAACTATCAACAATTTCTGAAACAGAGATGTGACAGGTGGGTGTGGCAAGAAGTGTCTGATTTTTTATTTGCTGGCTTGGCTCTGTAACCAAGTAAGATTGAAAGTTATGAAAATTATGCTTTGCCTGAGTGATGACATTATAATGAATAATTTGCATTATATTTTGTACTACTTGGAAGGGCGGTAAATAAATTAGAGAAGAGGGGATACATAGAGAGAAAATGTTACATTTCTCACACTAGGGGAAATTCAGGATTTTTTAATATGGATTATAAGCTACATTTTTATGCTATACTTATTAGTGTATCATGAAAATAAATTGGTTTAATTAAATGTTTAATGTAACTCACTAAAAACCTCGTGACATGTGCAGAAAAAGATGCCCGTGGAGACAGGATTCAAAATTTATATAAAAATATATGGGTCTTATTAAAGTATGTTTATTTCAGGAACTGCCTAAAAATTAGTTTAGTTAATAAACAGAACCCCTAAGTGAAGAAAACTGCTCAATAGTATCTCTACGTTTTCGTTTTACATTTGAGAGTGAACTGTTTGATGTGATAACTATTTAAAAATTTTTGGTTCCACAGGGAGAAACAACAGTATTTAAAAAATATGATGTGCTGGTAACAATGATTATAACCTTCGAGTTTCATCAATCAGGTATTATTATTAACAAGTTAACTCTCAACAATTTGCTTCAAAAGGTGAAGAATATCTTATCAGACAACTAACTTTAATTGTTATAGCTAGAATTTACAACTATAATTGATGTGGTCCACTCTTTCTAGAAAGATCTGGTGAGCAGCTAATTAATAGTTTATTATTTATTCATGAAAGACACAGGTATTATTAGTTTTGTTATTAGTCTAGAGATTTTTATCCAACATGAGCAAAAATTAAATACTTTATGATGATCTGCCTCAGACTGTCTGTGCAGTATCATATCATCAAAAGATCAAATTGTACAACTTTATTACAGTAGTAATTCTTAGCTAATGGTGTAGCAGTTGAAAGCTGTTATATGCTTTCATTTTTAAGAATATATCTTGTATTTAGGCACATTTTTTCAAAACTTTCAGGGTGTATGTAGTTAGTTAACATCCGTGTGATCGAGATACAAGTAATCACAAATTTGCATTAATCATTAATACCATAAAGTTCATTCCACAGATGTTATACTAACTTGGCCATAATTCTTTGTTATCACTTATGTGGGATTTGGATAACAACCAAATGAAAATGTGGTATAAAGGTTTATTATACACGTTAGTAGGAGCTAGATGTTTAACTCAATTTTAAAATGTATAAAGGAAAAGATCAATGATACAGGTAATATAGAACTTAACAACTGCAAGTTAACAGTGTGGTAAACATAGTCCCGTAGTCTATGGTCTACTGATGTCATGTCCTTTCTTTGCACCTATAGCCAGATTATTTGAACATTACACTGAAGCTGGTTAATGTTACGGTCAAGCACCAACATGTTTTGTTACTGCATACTAAAGATTTTGTATATTGTTCTACCCAAGTTTTTAAGCCTTTGTTTTGCTGTTCATATTCATTTGCTGATATCTTTTTTTGGTCTGACTGTTATTGTTATATTTAGCTGGTTCCAGTTTTACCACCAAATACCACATCGGTACGATTTTCACAATTTCCCACGATCAAAGTCTTATTAAACTTAATTAAAATTATAGTTAAGTATTATAAATCTGGCCTAATTCCTACATATAAGTAAATTGAAATTTTAATATAAAGATAAATAAAATAAAGTACCTAAAGTAAAATAGGCTTATTAAATGTTCTTAGACAGTGCACAGCATAATATAAAAATAGTACATTTGCAACAAGAATGTTACTGATATTTTATGTGCTACTTTTTAAGATGATGCTACTGACCTCACAATTTATTTTTCTCACCAACTTATTTTCTGTGGTGCTTCATACAACATTTTCTATCATGTACTACATAAAAAAAAAGTTTCATAAAGGTTGAAAAACCAAAATGGAAAGGCACACTTTTTTTTAACAACTAACAGTGGTGTGCTAAGAATATTTTACATAAACTTTATATCAACAAGAAGTGATGGTAAAAGAAAAATACTGCACAAAAATGAATATTAAACCTGTTGTCTACGAACACCTTTATTCCCATTATACAAGTACATTAAAAGATAACGGTAAATCTATTCAACATACATATAAATATCTATGTCTATTCATTTCAAAACTGTGAGTTCACAGTCAATAATACAACCTATTGTACGTTTAAGTTCAGCCATTGCCATAGTTGACTTCTTCAAAGTAATCATTAAACTTCTGGGACATAAATTGGGGATCTTTGAAGTCAATAGCTCAGCTGTTTAACTATATTTTCTAATACAAAGTGAGTATTTTAGGAATTTTATAGGTACTCAAGTGAAACTGAATAAAGTATAAATGCTATAAAGCATGAGAAATTAAAAACAAATACATTTGCTGTTGTCATGCATGTTACAATGGTTAAAGACTGCAGGATATGTATAAAACTTGTTTTTTTAATTCAAAATAAGTTTGTTCAAAAATTCCTAACTTTTATCAGCCTCATGTACAAACTTGTCACCCAAAATAAGTTACATAAATAGTAAAATACTTAATATACAGAGAAGGGAGGATCCCAGGAAACTACATTTATACATCATTGTTATAAGTAGAACATGGAATGAAAAAAATAGACAAATGGGGATGAGCATATTTGTTTTGTTCAAGTTAAATAACAATCATTACATGTTTTCCGGGCCCTGATAACTTAAAAGAGTAGAAGTTATTTAGTATCTGATAAAATAGTTTTAACTACAATCAATACATGACACATAGATCTTGTACCTTGATATCAACAACAAAATTTCATATTTAACAGATAAATAATTTCAAACCTCAATAAGTTCACACCAAGAAGAATATGAAACTTTCTCTAATCAACAACAGCTATAATCTGACACAGAACATTCAAAGGAACTGGTCTTGTATTAGATAAAATGATGGCTCTCATGCAAGTTTCATGAAAGACAGTGTACAAGTTTATGCATATATACATCTTTTATTAGAATGTTAAAAATACTCTACATTACAGCAACATAAACACAACAATGCAGGCAAACCACTGGACTATAAATGTGATTGAGTCATTCCTTTTCTCTCCAAGTTAATTTTATATTTACTCACAAAATAATTCTTTCAATCCTTCTGTTATTGTAATACTTAGATCAATGATATAAACAAATCTCCTAAGGATGAACTAACTGATTTGGACAAATCCAGTATTTATGAAATTTCCTGTAATGTAATATGAAATATATTGGAGAAGCAAACAAAATTTAAAATTCAGGATGTAATTTTTAATGAACACCTACTTCAACTTAAGTTGAATATGTAATTAAATGAAGAGATAACATTAAGTACTTAAAAATTAAAATTATAAGTTAACCTGTAACACAATATGCTGGAAATAATTGTGAATCTATTGAAATAATATTAACTAAATAGACATGGAAAGCTTTAAATGTAGATGAATGTCTAAAAAGTATTGGCTTAACTATTTCAACTTGCTACTCCCTCCTTTTTATTAGTTGATATGTAGTTTGATAACCTTTAGGTCACATGTATGATTCAATATGAATGGCTTGTCTTTTAGTTGCATTTCATTCCTGATGATGGTGCTATGGCAGCACCAAAACAAAACATGTAAGGCTGATTTTTAACATTCTAATAAAAGTTTATTATATATTCAGTGGTACAATCTTTCTTTCATGAATCTTATATTGTTCATGGACTTCTTTTCTTTGATGCTGCAAGCCGTAGCTTTACTGACAAAGTATTTTACACATGCATTGTTTATTTTTAACATTCTAGTAAAACCAATTCATTATTAGTTAAGTTGTACAATCTTTCTTTCACTGGTCTATATTATTCATACATTTTTTGCATTTGTTCAAGGGCATCTATTCTCTGACCCTGTAGGCCTACGCTTGACTGACAAAGTATTTTACACAATAACAGTAGAAGAAAAAATAACCAAAAATTTGCAACAAGTAGCCACAGATTCGAAGACAGAATTGGAAGCATTTTGTTGAAACGTTCTTTAAAGAAAAAGTAGAACACATGATCTTTTAAAAGTAGCAGCCACAGCTGCCACTTCAGCTCAATAAAGAAAATTAGAGAGTGCTGTCTTTAGCTTCAAGGCTAGTTTTGGACCCCTTGGGTGATTTGCTCTTCACGTCCAAAACTTCTCCTTTATTGTCTTTGCCCCTATTGAATAAAAAACAAACAATGCATTACTGACATGAAGATTGGAAACATACAACGAAACAACTGATATATAAATACACAACGAAACAACTAATATATAAATATACAACGAAACAACTAATACATAAATATACAACAAAACAACTGATATATAAATATACAACGAAACAACTGATATATAAATATACAACGAAACAACTGATATATAAATATACAACGAAACAACTGATATATAAATACACAACGAAACAACTGATATATAAATATACAACGAAACAACTGATATATAAATATACAACGAAACAACTGATATATAAATATACAACGAAACAACTGATATATAAATATACAACGAAACAACTGATATATAAATACACAACGAAACAACTGATATATAAATACACAACGAAACAACTGATATATAAATATACAACAAAACAACTAATATATAAATATATAATGAAACAACCGATATATTTATTCTTACAAATTATGTGAAGAAAAACTTTCTAGAAAATCATAAAATGTTTCCTTATAAATTATTAATATAAGAAAAACATTTTAAATGACTTCAAGGCAACCTTATTTTTCTTTTCTCAGATATATTTATAAGTGATAAAAATTCAGAATGATATGTATGATAAAACATCAAAATAAGATGGACAATAATTTAAATCGTTATATTGATATATTTGGGTTAGTAAATGATGATACAGTTTCAATTATTACACGTCCTATTGTTATATTATACACATATTACTAATAAATGTTATAAAGCACAAGCTAAGGTATTCTACAACCTTGACTTATTATCACACAATCAATTGATATCGATAGCATCTCAACTAAGACTTTGTATGTTTTAAAGACATGTTGTAGATCTGGTGTTAAATAAAAGACCTTGCAGGCAGTAACATACAATAAATAGGCATAGTTCCTCCAAGTTGGATTAGTAGAGAATGATGTGATTTAAATTATTATCAATCTTATTTTGATGTTATATTCCATACATTACTAAATGTAATGCTCTGCTAGCTAAAGCATTCCATGCTCTGATGTATGAAATGTTTCATCTTTATTATAACTCATATGAATGTAAAATATGCATATAGAAAGCATACATTATAGGAAAGAGTAGGATTGGACTCGAACTGTGTACAAGGTTAGAATTATTAAAGCTTTTTTGTAGAAACATGACACTGTCAAACACTATAACATGCTCATTATGTTGAAATGATGGGTGGAATTCCTTAAAACTTCAGTGAGAAGTGGTGAATTGAATGATAATGGGGCTTTATGATAATGTATTTTTGAAATCTTCAACAGATTTTCTGATGAACAATTCAGAAGACTAAATTAGTAGAAGAAATGCTTTATATTCATCAAGTCCTTTGACAGTCAACTCAGATAACCAGAGATACCAAAAGCATCAATACATTGAATGTTGAAGCAGAGCATGAAGAACAACATTTGTTTATTCTGTACCAAAGTCTTATCCACTCCATCCTGGAATATGCACTACTGAAGATCAATACAAGTGCTACATAGCTAGATAAGATCGAAAAAATACAAAACGTCTGTTTAAGACTGGTCACATGACATACTTCAACCATGTTCCTCAAAGTCTGTGACACTTCACAAGCCTCAGTAACATCACAGAGCACCAACAGTAATTACATGCAAAATTATTCACTATGACCTTGCAGTTTAAAGGTGATGCATTCCATCATCAAGTAACTGTCCTTTTCAACTAGGAAATTCCAGCTACACAATGACTCCAAAGAAACCAATCACACAAGGAATTGCATAAAAGATGCCTCAGGAGACAGTCATGATACAGTCAATACTGAAATAATCTGCCACCATTAGAGAACAGACATCCCCATGTGTAATATATATCTGGCACTACTGGGACCAATGCAAATCTATCTAGACATAAAATGTAGAAAGCCTTTCAACAACTACTTAAAGATCATGGTGTACAGTCACCCATTACCATAGCCACAGAAAGTTACAACACAACAGACATCAAGAGAGCTGGTATGGCTTCCATCATCTCATGGAGCAGTAACATTCTGTATAAGGTTGGAGTAGCATTCAAGCTTCCCACGGGCAGCCCAAGGATGAGCTGGAAGTCATAAAGTAAGCTATCCTCTGGATTGCTTAAAGAAATAAACTACAAATAAACAGTTCAACCAATATAATATTTACAATTGACTCATAGGCAGTACTGCATAAAATTCAGAGTGGTTGGGCCCTAGTTGGATGGCAAAACAATAGTATTGTATGACCATCACCTGTTTGTATGTTCTAGGCTATTCAAAGTTGAAACTAAATGAGGAAGCTCACAAACTTTCAAGAGAAGTCCCTTTATCAAATCATGCACAACTACACTAGCAGGAGATTGACCTCCTCTGCATTAGTAAAGTGCAAGTGGCAACCAAGAAAAGTCTTCTTCAACATTCAGAAGGAATGAGACTGCTGGTGTAGCTAAGAAAAGCATAAGATAAAGACTCAATAGAACAGAATACAGCCATAATTCTACTAGTAACATCATTAAAGGAACTTTCTTCTACCTCCTGTGAAAGCAGTTTGCCTCCATATGATGGGCCAGGATCTGTTTGAGCAACCCATGAGATTGTCACTTAATACTCAACTCAACCTAATCTGAAATTTCTGATTCACCTTAATTCTTATTAAAGTTACGGTGAGAATTACTTTGATGTGCAAAAAGCATATCTTTTCTGAAAATCACAAACTATGCTGTTTTTCTTATTGATGATTTGAACACACGAAAAACCTTTCACAATTTTAAAACTTTCAATATCTTCTTGCTACTTCAAGCTAACCTCCACTTTTCAGTAAAAAAAAATTCAAGTAAAATACTTAAGTTTCTCCAATATAATTACAATGTTGAAACCAACACTAGGTAACATCATAAATATGTATTTCATGTCCCGAGTTGCCTATGAATTGGAAATGTATATTTTAATATATTAGAAACTTTTGGGGCACATTGTACACTTCACCACTTAAACCATTTTCTGACCAAGAATACCACAACTTAGAAAGAACAACAGTGTAAAGATGTTCACAAAAGTATTTTATATGCTATAAAAAATGTAACAGTTCTAAAAAATTAGGTAAGTACCTACTTACCTTATTGTACAATATGAGATTTACCAAGGTTAGGTGTAAGTTTTTTCAATTGAAATTTTTATCTATACAATAAAAAGATATTGGGTAACTAATAATAAAGAAATATTAAGCAAAAATGAATTTGGAAAAGGGGAGCAACATTACAGTTCAAAGAACTTCTATATTTCACCCCTCCATAACAAGGAAAGAATATT